>NC_133658.1:481642486-481942486 GCF_037893015.1 Macrotis lagotis
TAAGTGAAATGGATGAATATTTTTAAAAAATATAAGTTGTCCAGGTTAAATGAAGAGGATATTAAATAGCTAATTAACCCTATCTCAGAAAAAGAATTTCAACAAGCCATCATTGAACTCCCTAAGAAAAAATCCCTAGGGCCTGATGGATTCACCAATTAATTCTATCAAACATTTAAGGAATAATTGGTTCCGAATATATATAAACTTTGGAAAAATAGGGAAAGACGGAACTCTGCCTAACTCTTTCTATGAAACCAATATGGTGCTGTTACCTAAACCAGGAAGAGTTAAAACAGAGAAAGAAAATTATAGACCTATCTCCCTGATGAATATAGATGCAAAAATCTTAAATAAAATCGTAGCAAAATGATCATAACAAGTTATCACTAGGATAATACACTTTGACCAAGTAGGATTCATCCCAGGAATGCAGGGTTTGTTCAATATTAGGAAAACTGGTATTATAATTAATTATATCAACAACAAACCTACCAGAAATTATATGATTGTATCAATAGATGCTAAAAAAGCTTTTGACAAAATAGAACACCCATTCCTACTAAAAACAAATGAATGGACTGTGCCTTAGAATAATAAGCAGTATATATCTGAAACCATTAGCAAACATTATATTCAAAGGGAAGAGGCTAGAGGCATTCCCAATAAGATCAGGGGTGAAACAAGGATGCCCATTATCTGCATTACTATTCAATATCGTATTAGAAATATTAGCTTCAGCAATTAGAGAAGAAAAAGAAATTGAAGGCATTAGAATTGGGAAGGAAGAAACAAAACTCTCACTCTTTGCAGATGACATGATGGTATACCTACAGAATCCCAAGAAATCATCCAAAAAACTACTGGAAACAATTAGCAATTTTAGCAAAGTTGCAGGATATAAAATAAACCCTTATAAATTTTCAACTTTTCTATATGTGACTAGCAAGATACAGCAGGAAGAGCTAGAAAGAGAAATTCCATTAAAAGTAACCTCAGACATCTGGGAGTGTATTTGTCAAGGCAGACTCAGAAACTTTTTGAAAACAATTATAAAACACTTCTCATACAAATTAAATCAGATTTAAATAACTGGGCAAACATCAACTGCTCATGGATAGCTAGAGCTAATATAATAAAAATGACAACTCTACCCAAACTAAACTACCTGTTTCGTGCCCTAACAATCAAAATTCCAAAAAATTAATGAGTTAGAAAAATGATAAGTAAATTCATATGGAGAAATGAAAAATCAAGAATTTCCAGGATTTTAATAAAAAAGTGAAAAAAGAAGGGGGATTTGCCCTACCTGATCTAAAATTATATTATAAAGCATCAGTCATCAAAACTGTCTGCTAGGAGTGGTGGACCAGTGGAACAGACTAGGTGCAATAACAGGAAATGATTATAGTAATCTGCTGTTTGATAAACCCAAAGAGTCCAGCTATTGGGATAACTCTCTGTGTGATAAAAACTGCTGGGGAAAGTTAGTATTGAAGAAACTTCGATTAGACAAGCACTTCACACCCTATACCAAGATAAGATCCAAATGGATACAGGATTTATACATAAAAAACAAAGCAAATTAGAAGATCAAGGACTAGTTTACCTGACAGATATATGGAAAGGGAAGAAGTTTATGACTAAGGAAAAGATGGAGAACATAACTAAAAACAAACTAGATTATTTTGATTACATTAAATTAAAAAGCTTTTGCACAGACAAGCAGTGTAACCAAGATCAAAAGAAATGCAGCAAACTGGGAAACAATCTTTAAAACTAATGTTTCTGACTAAGGACTCATTTCTAAAATATACAGAGAATTGAGTCATATTTAAAAAAAAAAAACAGCCATTCCCCAACTGACAAATGGTCAAAGGATATGCAAAGACAATTTACAGATGAGGAGATCAAAGCAATCAATCCATAGTCATATGAGAAATTGCTCTAAATCATTACTTATTAGAGAAATGCAAATTAAAGCTTCTTTAAGGTACCACCTCATACCTCTCAGACTGGCCAATATGACCAGAAAGGATAATGGTCATTGTTGAAAGGGTTGTGGGAAATCTGGGAAACTATTACATTGTTGATGGAACTGTGAACTCATCCAACCTTTCTGGAGAGAAATTTGGAACTACGTGGAAAGGGCAACAAAAATGTGCAAACCCTTTGATCCAGCAATACCACTACTGGGTCTATACCCTGAAGAGATGATGAAAAAGGGTAAAAACATCACTTGAACAAAAATATTCATAGCAGCCTGTTTATGGTGGCAAAGAATTGGCAATCAAATAAATAACCTTCAATTGGGGAATGGCTTAGCAAACTGTGGTATATGTATGTCATGGAACACTATTCTATTAGAAACCAGGAGGGATGGGAATTCAGGGAAGCCTGAAGGGATTTGCATGAACTGATGCTGAGTGAGACAAGCAGAACCAGAAAAACACTGTACACCCTAGCAGCAACAAGAGGGAGATGATTAACCTTGATGGACTCACTCATTCCATCTGTGCAACTATCAGGGACAATTTGGGGGTCTCTGCAATGGAGAATACCATCTATATCCAGAGAAACGACTGTGGAGTTTGTGCAAAGACCAAAGACTATTACCTTAAATTTTTCCAAAAAAACCTGATTTCTTATTGTCTGATCTTGTTATCTCTTATACTTTATGTTTCTTCCTTAAAGATATGATTTCTCTCTCATCACATTCAATTTGGATCAATGGTATACCATGGAAACAATGTAAAGACTGACACATTGCTTTCTGTGGGGGGCGGGGAGTAAGATTGGGGGGGAATTGTAAAATTCAAATTGAATAAAATTTTTAACAAAGGAAAAATATAATGAAATAGACAAATTAGGGAGATACTGATCTCTTCCCCATCAGTAGAGGTTTTTAAATAAGAATCTTGGAGAACCAGATGTCTGAGAGACTTGAAAGGAAATTCCTATTCAGGTATAAGTTGAATTATATGGTTTCTCAGTTCCTTTCTATTTCTGAAATTCTATGATACAATTTTTCCAGTTTATCTGCAATTATTCTCATACATATATATGTATATAGTAGTCAAATTAGATTAATTGTTGTTTCTTTAACATACTTCATGTTTCCCAGCTTAGAATTTTTGCTTTTATTACTAGATAATTATTAAGTTATCTGAGGCTGGATTTCAACTCAAGTCCTCCTGACTCCAGGGCTAGTGATCTATCCACTGAGCCACCTAGTCATCCTACTTTTGCTACTATAAATATTCTACTAAGTGTTGGTTCTCTCATCAACAATGCTTAAAAGTCATTAATTTAATTAATTAAATGGAAAAAAGTCCATTTTCCCTAATGTAGGATTAAACTAAGCTTGGCATAATTGATTCTTAGAAATAGTTTTGCTCTCCTCTTCATTTTTCCTTTTGGTAAATTGCATCCAGTCTTCTTTCCTTTTTAAAAAATTGTTGCAAAATGCCATGTGATTCCATCTGGAGTTCCTTAGGATATTATCTTTTTCTTTCTGACTGCTTACAATAGTCTAATTTTACTTGCAAACAAATGAAATTGGACAATTTCTTTATTTTTTGCATTCAATGTGATGTTTCTTTTGCAATGACATGAATAATACTTATTTTCTCATAAAATCATTAATATATACATATATTTGAAATGTTTGCATATAGAGTGATATATATATATATACTCAAATATTTATACATATATCACCTTTATTTCCAAATATCTTCTTTCTCTTTCCTAACCAGCTTGTAACAAAGAAAAAGAAATTCTGCAAAAGTACCTGGAACATCGAGGAAGTTTAAAATATTCCATATTTATATGTCCTTAACTCTGCAAAAAAAACCCAGGAACATTTATCTTCTCAATTCTTTTTTGGCAATAGTTATAATTATTATAAACACACAATTTAGATTTCCTCCCCTATTTTCAGTTTGTTCTATGGTAACAATAATTTCAGTCAGTTTCTTCTATGATTTCTTTTAAGATTGTTTAGACTTTTTGTTTGTAATATTCTCAGGGAGACTGATGAACCTTACATTATGTTCCCTTCTGCTTTCTGAATCATTTTTTAAGTAATAGTATCACTTGAGGTATTCTAATTTCTTTTTTAGTCTTTTGACATTGCTTTAATGTTTCAAGTTTTATCATTGACATTTTAGTTCTTTTACTCATTTTGTTTGTCATATAGTTTGCTACTTTTACAAAACTTTTCAGCCATTGTTCTAAGCTATATGTTTTTCTATACACTTTTGTTCATGAGTTCTAATTTGACTTTTTCCCCTTCATTTATTTAAATAGCTCTTCCAATGATTCAGAGTCCAGAGGACCAATTCATCTTCTTTTATTTTATCCTGCTTATAATTGCTATTGTCATTCTCTTCTTCTGTGGGTTTATGCATAGTATTTTATAAAATCTGTATCAGGTTTTTTTTTAATTGCTTATTTTTTAGTCTTCCTGTGAGGTATTTCTTGTGACTCTTTGCCTGTTCTTCCTTCTACTCTCTGCTTTCTTTCAATTTGCTGCTTTTTCTTTTCAATTCAGACAAATATTTATTTTTTTCCTCTCTTCTTTCAAAATCTCTGCCAATGAAAAAGAGGACGAGAGAAAAACAAAATTCTTGTAACAGGTAGACAACATCAGACAAATATATATCTTTTTTTTAGGTTTTTGCAAGGCAAGTGGGGTTAAGTGACTTGCCCAAGGACACACAGCTAGGTAATTATTAAGTGTCTGAGACTGGATTTAAACTCAGGTATTACTGACTCCAGGGCTGGTGCTCTATCCATGGTGCCTCCTAGCCGCCTCCAAATATAGATCTTATTGTACATCTTGAATTCATCTCCTCTCTGTTGGGAGATGAACAGCATGCATCAAAAAATCCCAAATAAATAGTAATAAAGAAGTGAATAAAAGTCAAAGTCATTAGAATTGTAATCTAAATTAGCAACTGATTTTAAAAATAGACAATTAGCTCATTTTATTGTTTTTAAAAAAGAGAAAGGAGAAATCTAATTACTAGCATCAAAAAGAAAATTCACAATAAAGGAAATTATTAGAAAATAACAAAATAATATGCAGCATGCTGAGATTTATAAAGAGTTTTCTTAAAATGTATTAACTCATGTGATACAGCAACTCTGTAGTAATAATTGCTATCATTATTCTTATTTTACAGAAGAGAAAACTGAAGCTGAGAAGTTAAGAGATTTGTCTCATCCAAGTTCACTTAGATATTAAGAGTCTGAGAGTCAAGATTTAAACTCAGACCTTCCTGGCTCTATGTCTACATAGAATGTCTACATCTACAATGTTCCCTGGTTGCTTCAGTAAGACCCACACTATTTCTTCCAAGTTTTTCCTGGCTTTAAAATTGTTGAAGTTATTGCCAATGTGGTCACTCAGTGGACTCAGTGCTGGAGAGATAGTAGCTAATAGGGAGCAGAGCTCTTAGTACTTGAACTGGAGAGCAACTTCTAAGTGGGGCTTAAAGAAGCTTCAGTTCTTTCTTCTGAGCACAGTTGCCCAAATAGCAGTTAGCAACTCAGGTGATTGATGAGGTGAAGGTTTGTGAAGTTTCCCTCCATGGGGAAACTTTCATGAATCAGGAGAATGAGCCCACCCACTTTCTCCTTTGGTATTGGTTTATATATAGTATAGTAGGAAGGAAACGGAGAAAAAAAGAAAAGCAAGGAAGGAAGAAGGAAGGAAAGGAGGAAAGAAGGAAGGAAGGAAAGGAAAGAAGGAAGAAAGGAAAGGAAGGAAGGAAAGAAAGAAGGAAAGAAAGAAGGAAAGAAGGAAGGAAGGGAGGGAGGGAGGGAGGGAGGAGAAAAGAAAGAAAGGAAAGAAGAAAAGGAGAGAGAAAGGAAGGAAATATTAAGATCCTCCCATGTGCCAGGTACTGGGATAAGCACTTTACAGATACTATATCATTTTATCTTCATAACAATGCTAGGATGTATGTATTATTATTGTCCACATTTCACAGTTGAGGAACTTGAAGAAAACAGAGATGAAGTGACTTGTTCAAGGTCATACACCTAGGAAGTATCCAAGCCTGAATTTAAGCTATGATCTTCTTGACTTCAGATCTGCCATTCATGCAGTTGCTTCTGATGATATTGTTTCACCCAGTTGCTTCTGATATGATATTGTTTTCCTGTAGGTGTTTTAAATATTTTGAGGATTAACCTTACTGTATATTCTTTCCTACAATCTTTTCTTTTTGTTAATCTTTTGTTTTATATGAACCAATTTCTTCCTGCTTTTGAAATGGTGTCAAAAGGATAGAATTGAAATTCCTATGTCACTATCTTTTCTTATCTTTTTAAGAACCTCATAGTGTAATGCTCTCCAGAGCATATGTCTTCTACCAGAATTCCATCTGAAAAAATCTTATTTCGATCATCTGTTATCTTTTGTAACACATCACACACAACCTGTAATAGTCATTAAAAATAAAACTTTTGTATTCCAATACTGTGTATCAGTTAAATGGTATAGTAGATAGAATGCTGGCCTTGAAATTAGAAGATCTGTCTTAAATCCTGTCTTAAACCTTTGTTAGCTGTATGATCCTGGGAAAGTCATTCAATCTCTCTGTACTGCAAAGAGCAAAATGAAGATAATAGTACATTCAAATTAGGATTGTTGTGAGGATCAAATGAGATATGACATATGTCAATGCTTTGAAAAAATCTTAAATGTTTAAATGCTAGCTTGTTAAAAATTCAGTTTTTCAATTTCAAATTGATCTGACACAGAATTTCTAAATATTTCTATCCCAGAACAGGGAGCTCTTTCAGTTGTAACATTTGTAAGGGTTGATAATGAATTAATAGTGAGCTCAGTTCAGATGATGGAATTATTAGGAAATCAGGGTTTTGAGATGGTGGGGAATTTTTAGCATAATAAATTTTCTGGGGTGGGGACGTTTGGATCACATGCTGCAGAGAATGATTCAAGGGATATTATTAGGGTAAGAAGTAGGAAAGAAAGGGAAATAAAAACTTTCCAGAAAAAGAAATTATCACTGAAAAAAAATGAATACAGACTTAATTAGGTCCTCCAGAGTTCTGCCTAGTATAGGGTCTTCTGGAGGACATAACACTAAAAGAATCGCAATTAGCATTCAGGGTATTTGAAAATTCCATTTACTCAGTCATTCAACTTAAAAGACACGACTAAATGAGGAGAAAAGAAGAATATTCCAGAATTGATATTTTCTTGTTTCTTTTTAGTTATCTTTGTAAATTGCCATATCTACTGCTTTAGTTTGAAACTTATTTTTAATTTTGCCCTTCTATATAAAAACAAGAAAAAAAACTTGGCAGAAGTTTATTTTTCTAAGAAAAGTAAGTTATATATCAAATAATAAAACTCTGCATTATTTTATGAATGACTATTTAATGTCTTAATGACAAACAAGAACCCCTTATCCTGTGCCTGAGTAGGAGATTTGTCAGGTAATATAGCATGTCATATCTGTGATTAGTTTGTTATGGTAGTTCCAAGGTGTGCACTGAAATACATATTGGTCTGATAAGAGTATGTTTGTGAATGTTTGAGTCTTCCTTATGCAATTCTATACTGTAGCAAAGTTCCTCATAACTCTATTAAGAATCATATGTCTCAATGGTCAAAGGATATGCAAAGGCAATTTACAGATGAGGAGATCAAAGCAATCCATAGTCATATGAATAATTGCTCTAAATCATTACTTATTGGATAAATGCACATTAAAGCTTTTCTGAGGCACCACCTCATACATCTCAGACTGGCCAATATGACCAGAAAGAACAATAATTATTGTTGGAAGGGTTGTGGGAAATTTGGGACACTAATACACTGTTGGTGAAGCTGTGAACTCATCCAACTTTTCTGGAGAGTAGTCTGAAACTATGCCCAAAGGGCAACAAAAATCTGCATACTCTTTGATCCAGCAATACCACTACTAGGTCTATACCCTGAAGAGATGATGAAAAAGGGTAAAAGCCTCACTTGTATAAAAATATTCATAGCAGCCTGTTTGTGATGGCAAAGAATTGGAAATCAAGTAAATGTTCTTCAATTGGGGAATGGGGAATGGTTTAGCAAAATATGGTATATGTATGTGATGGAACACTATTGTTCTATTAGAAACCAAGAGGGATGGGAATTCAGTGAAGCCTGGAGGGATTTGCAGGAGCTGATGTTGAGTGAGATGAGCAGAATCAGAAGAACATTGTATATACCCTAACAGCAACATGGGGTGATGATCAACCTTGATGGACTCGGTCATTCCATCAGTGCAACAATCAGGAACGATTTGGGACTGTCTGTGATAGAGAATACTAGCTTTATCCAGAGAAAGAATTGTGGAGTTTGAAAAAATACCAAGGACTATTACCTTTAATTTATTAAAAAAAACTGATTGTCTTATTGTCTGATCTTGCTCTCTCTTACACTTTATGTTTCTTCCTTAAAGATATGATTTCTCTCTCATCACAT
This sequence comes from Macrotis lagotis, assembly GCF_037893015.1. Classification (NCBI taxonomy): domain Eukaryota; kingdom Metazoa; phylum Chordata; class Mammalia; order Peramelemorphia; family Peramelidae; genus Macrotis; species Macrotis lagotis. The sequence goes on from NC_133658.1 coordinate 481,650,987, forward strand.
CCAGTTTGGATCAATGTATACCATGGAAACAATGTAAAGACTGGAAAATTGGCTTCTGTGGTGCATGGGAGGCAGGGAAGTAAAATTAGGGGAAAAAATGTAAAACTCCAAATAAATAAAATCTTTTAAAAAAAAGAATAATGTGTCTCTTTTACTTTCCAATTGTATACATTTCTTAGGTTGAATTATCTCAAGGACTTCTCACCTAGCCATTGAAAGAGTTGTTAGTTACCATGAATGGTCAGAAATAGCATATTCCCATTAAAACATTGAATTCAGTCTACATATTGATTTGGTTGTATGAGTATTTTTCTCAAATCAAACTGAAAATAATATGAGAAGGGTAAAATTCCAAAGCAGAAAGGAATTATTAACCTCATGAAAATCCCACTGCTGTGAATTTTAGAGTGAGAGAGGTGAGAAAACTAGAATGACTTTTGCCCACTTCCCTTTCTAGTGAGAAAAGAATAAGGACCAATAAAGAATAAAAATTTTTCCCTTAGAAAGATGAAAGTTACTTTTTGCCTTTATTTACACAAACCTCTGTTGTGGTCTTTCTCTCTTAATACTATACAGTCAGGGCATCATGACCGAAGATCATCATAAAATCTCATCATAACTTTTAAGCGAGACAGAATGTGAAGGCAAATATTTCTTCCTCCCCTATTAATTTCCCATCACCTATCAAATTCTGTAAAACTGTTCCACTATTCCAGTTGCATCTTGGAAGAACTTTTATTATATAATAGACATTCCTTCTATAGTGGTTTGCATAGTAGTTGGTAGTCTACACTAGTTCTATTCTTAGTTGCACATCTGTGTGTATACATACATATATATGTGTATATATATATATATATATATATATATATATATACTTTAAATTTCTCAAGAAAAGATTAATAAAGTCTTTATTGTTATCTCTCATTTCCAAAATTTTCAGAATTTGTGACTTGTTCAAACCTCTAAGTCCATGCAATGACTATTTGTTCTTAATCTTTATTTTTCATTAATTGATATTTGCTTAGAGATCTTCCATAACAAAACAATTCTTTTTAAAACATATTTTAATTAAATGTATTTATTTAAATGTGAAAAAGCTGCTATAAATATTTTTTACAGGTGTCCTTTTATTTAGCTTATTTTGTGATCTGTCTGAGATACAGAAGCAGTAGTGGTATTGCTGGATCAAAAGGCCCTATGGTCATGATTCCAAATTGCTCTCTTTAAACTCTTTAAAGGTTGGAAGAGCTCACAACTCCATGAACAATGCATTAGTGTCCCAGTTTTCCCACATCCTGTCTAACATTGAACACTTTCCTTTTAAGTCATATTCACAATCTGATAGGTAAGGTGATACTTCAGGTTGTTTTAATTTGCACTTCTCTAATCAGTGATGATTTAGAGCATTTTTTTATATGACTATAGATACCTTTCATTTCCTCTTTTGAGAATTGCCTTTTCATATCCTTTGACAATTTTTCAATTGAAGAATGACTTATAGTCTTATAAATTTGACTCTGTTTTCTATATATTTTGGAAAGGAATTCTTTACCACAAACTGTAAAAGTTGTCTCCCAATTTACTGTCTTCTTTTTAATCTTGCTTGGATTGATTTTATCTGTGCAATAACTTTTCAATTTAATGTTATCAAAATTATTGATTTTTGCATTTTTAATGTTCTTTATCTCTTCTTTGTTAATAAACTTCTCCCCTTTCCATAGCTCTGATAGAAAAAATTCTTCCTTGTTCTGCTAATTGGTTTATGATATCACCTTTATATCTAACTGTTGTAGCCATTTTGACCTTATCTTGTTATGTGGTATGAAATGTTGGTCTAAGCCTAATTTCTGTCATGCTGTCATATGCCATACTATCATACATGCCAGAAGGTTTTACCAAAGAGTGAGATCTTATCCCAGAAGGTGAAAGCTTTGAGTTTATCACAAAGCAAACTACTATAGTTATTTACTATTTCTTATGCACCTAAACTATTCCACTCATTTTCTTAGCCAGCACCAAACAGTTTCGGTGATTGATGCTTTATAATTTAGATCTCTTATGGTTAGGCTTTCCTTTGCATTTTTACATTAATTCTTTTGATATTCTTGACCTTTTGTTCCTCCGTATGAATTTAGTTTCCATTTTTTCTAGCTCAATAAAGTAATTTTTGCTAGTTTGATTGCTATGGCATTGAATATTAATTTAATTTAGATAGAACTGGCATTTTTATCATAATTACTCAACATACTCATGAATAATTGACCTTGACCCAATTATTTAGATTTGATTTTATTTGTGTAAAAAGTGTTTTACAGTTGTTTTCATACAATTTCTGAGTGTGCATTGGGAGGTAATTCCAAAATATTTTATGGACTTTTGGCCAAGATGGCAGAGAGAAGCCAAGCACTGTCTTAAGTTCTCCTAGCTTTTCCTCAGAACTGACATGAACCAAGTCTCTTAACAGAATTTGAATCCATGAAACCCAGAGAAAAACCTAGGAGAAGAGCATCTACCAACAAGGTCTGACTCAGTAGGACATGGGCAAGCTGGGAGCAGAGAGCAGAGAGCCAGTGCAGAGGTGGTGGGAGAGGCTAGGGGACTACCCTGAGAACAATGGCAGAAATGTTTACTGTGTTAAGCAGGAGAACTCCAATGTGGTGACTAGACATTGGTCTGTCAATTCTGCTGGTCTAGTCCCTGTGTTTTCAGTGGAAGTCCCCAAGTTTCCAGTTGCATCTCCTCCTGCCCATTCCTGTGGGAGGAAGTGACTCTTCTCAAAATAAAGACAATAATAGCTCTCCCCACCCCTCAGGCCCAGGATTGTACAACAGACCTCCCCCCAGAGATGAATTTGGACTAAGTAGATTAACTACATAGCCCTAGGGCATAGTTTATATTGTTCAAGGATAACCTGGATCCTGTTGCTCTTAACAACCATACACCGCCCCCCCACACACACACAAGCACACTCTAGGCCTGGGGAGTGGGCCACTAATCAAGGTCTCAGATACTGCAGCTTCCTCTACTGACTAACCCACTTGGAGTTACTAAGCAGAGTGAGCAAAGCCTCTAGAGATTTCAGCATCAAAGGTCTGTGAGCCATCCCCTCCCTCCGTACAAGATCCTAGGAAAATGAAGAAAAACCAGTGGAAAGTGGGGTCCATTGAATGTTTCTTGAAGGCAAGGATCCTAACTCAGAAAGGACTAGAGCTCCAGAGGAGAATATTAATTGTTCTATAGCCCAGAAAGACTTTTCAGAAGAGATATGGAAGGAATTTAAAAATTAATTGGAAAATATGGGGAAAGAAATATAAGAGAATATTAATACTTTGCAAGAGAACATTTTATTACAACAGAAAATGAAAATACAATTGGAAAAGTGAAAAAAGAAAATAATCATCTCAAAACCATCATTGGGCAAATGGAAGACTCCTTCAAAGATATTTGGAAAAGGAGTTGCAAAAGGTAAATGAAAAAATTCTTCTCTAAAAAAAATATTGGAATCTGTGGAAACTATGACTTCATGAGACATCAAAAATCTATTAAACAAAATAAAAAAATAAAAAAACAGAAGAAATTGTAAAATATTTCATTATCAAAACAATTGACCTGGAGAATAAATCTAGGAGAGACAGCTTAAGAATCTTTATGCTCCCTGAAAACATTGTGGAGGGAAAAAAAGCCTGGATTGATACTTCAGGATATAGGGAAGGAGAATTTCCCCAAAATCATTGAAACAGAAGACAAAATAGTTATTAAATGAATACATCAATCCCCTCCTGAAAGAGATCCCCAAATGAAAATGCCAAGGAATATTGTAGCCAAACTCCAGAACTATCAGACAAAAGAGAAAATCATGCAAGGAACATGAAAGAAACAATTAAAATACCAAGGAGCCACAATAAGGAATACACAGGACCTGACTGTATCAACAATAAGTGATTGAAGGACATAGAATATGATATTCTGAAGACTAAGTGAGCTTAGAATGCAGCCAAGAATTCAGCATCTGAAAAAACTGAGCCTTCTCTTTCAGGGGAAAAGATGGAACATTTAATGAAATAGGAAACTACCAACTTTTCCTGATGAAAAGACCAAAGTCAAATAGAAAATTTGGACTTCAAGCAGGAGATTCAAAAGTTACACGAAAAGGAAAAAAGGGAAAAGAAAAAACTGCTATCTAATTAGATGGAACTGGCTATATCCCTACCTGGGAGAAAAATTCAAATAAGTCTCGAGAATTGTAACTCTAATAGAGAAAATATGTTTAGCCAGAAGTAATGAATACTCATGACCTGTCCAGGACTCTGATAGAATGATTTAAAAACAATTTCTCCTCAAAAAAGGGGGATAGTAAAGAATTGGGAGGATTGAGGAGATTGAATGGGGTAAATTACATCACATGAAGAGGTTTGAAGGACCTATTGCAATAGAGGGGAAGAAGAGAGGAGGTGAAAACTGCCTGAATCTTACTTTCATCAGATTTGGCTCAAAGAAAGATTCACTCACACACACTCAGTTAAGTTTAGAAACTTATTTTACCTTTCAAGTGTTGAAAGGGGAAAGGTAGAGGGGAAGATGAACTGACAGAAAGAAGGGAAAGAAGAAGGGGGGGAAAGGGAAAAGGGAAAGAAAGGAGAGGGGAGTTGATATAAGGGGACAAGCACACTGAAGGAAGTGGCATTCAGATGCAAAATACTAGGAAACAGGGCTAAAGTGCAAAAATGGAAAAATGCAAACAGTAAAGATAGCATGAGGGCAATAAAAGGTTAGTAATTATAACTTTAAATGTGAATAGGACAAAGTCTCCGATAAAAATGTAAGCAGATAGTAGAGTGGATTAAAAAAAAGAATATACTGCTTACAAGAAACTCATTTGAAGCACAGAGATAAATACAGAATAAAGGTAAGAGGTTGAAGCAGAATATATTATGCTTCAGCTGGTGAAAAAGGTAGGGGTAGCAATCCTTATCTCAGATAAAGTAGCTGCAAAAATGGATCTCATTAAAAGAGATAAGGAAGGAAACTATATTCTCCTAAAAGGAACCATACCCAATTAAGCAATTTCAATACTAAATATACATGCATCAAGTGGTATAGCATCCAGATTCTTAAAGGAGAAGCTGAATGAGCTACAGGAAGACATGGAGAGCAGAACTCTATTGGAGTGTACATTGGGAGGTAATACTCCCAATTAGGAGGTAATACTCCCTCTTTCAGAAATAGATAAATCCAACCATAAAATGAGCAAGAATGGAGCTAAGAGGGTAAATAGAATGTTAGAAAACTTAGACAAGAAAGATGTTTTTAGAAAATTGAACAGGATAGAAAGGAATACATCTATTTTTCCGCAGTACGTGGCACATACATAAAAATTGACCATGGACTAGTGCATAAAATCCTGATAATCAAATGCAGAAAGGCAGAAATAATGAATACTTCCTCCTTACACCATACTCCAATAAAAATTATGTGCAATAATGGGTCATGGAGAGATAGACCTAAAATAATTGAAAATTAGCCTCATTTAAAAGAATGAGTAGATCAAACAACAAATTATAGATAGAATTAATGATTTCATCCTAGACTAAAACAATAGGGAGGCAACATACCAAAACTTATTGGATATCGTCAAAACAGTTATTAAGGGTGTATTATATCTCTAAATGCTTACATGAGTAAAATAGAGAAAGAGGAATGAATTAAGCATGCAACTAAAAAAATAGAGAAAAAAATTTGAAAACACCCAATTGAATACCAAATTAGAAATTATGAAAATTAAAGGAGAAATTAATAAAAGCAAAAAAGCAAAAAAAAAACTATTGGACTAATAAATAAAACCAAGAGATACTTTTATGAAAAAAACCAATAAAATAGAAAAAACCTTTGGTTAATTTGATTTTTAAAAAAAGAACAAAACCAAATCACTAGTATCAGAAATAATGAAGGTGAGCTCACCACCTATGAGAAGGAAACTAAAGTAATAATTTGTAACTATTTGGCCAATTATGTGCCAATAAATTTGATAATCTAAGTGAAATTGATGAATACTTATAAAAATATAAGTTTCTGGGCTTCTGGTCAGGATGGCAGAGAGAAGATAGGCATTGTGCTAAGGTCTCCTGGTTTTCAATCAGAAATAATATTAAAGAAACCTCTTAACAGAAATTCAATCTACAAAAACCCAGAAAAACAAGGCTAGGAGAACATCTGTGAACAAGGTCTGTCTCAGGGGACTGTGGGTGAGCCAGGGGAAGAGAGCAGAGAGCCAGTCCAGGAACAGTGGTCAAAGGATCAACCTAAGATCAGCCATGGAGGCTTTACCTCCTGTGAGAGTGGTGGTCTGGGTAGCCTCAGCCGGGCAAAGAGAGTTGCAGAATGCCTCTGAATATCTATCCACTGGGCTTGGGGATGTGAGTTCCATACTTTCTTTCAGCAGAGCCCTCTTCCCAGAACAAAAACAGTAACAGACCTCTGACCCCTCAGGCTCAGGCGTGGGCAGCAGAGCTCCTTCAGCTGAATAGGGAGATGACATACCTCACCCAGGGTCCAGCCCACATGGTTCAAGGGTAACAGTATCCACATCCACGCACTCACTCAAGGCCTAGTTAGAGGGCCTCAAATCAAGGTCACCAACACTCCAGAAAAAGCAAACAGCACCCCCTACTGGCCATGCCACTTGAAGATACTAAACCCAGTGAGCAAAGCCTCTAGGACTTCCAACATCAAAGATCTGTGAATCATCCTGTCCCCCACACAAGATGTTGGGAAAATGAAAACTACTTTGAAGAAAAAGAACCTAAAGCAGAGAGATCTAGAAGTTCTGAGGAGAACATGAATTGGCCTTCAGCCCAGACAGACTTCCTTGAAGAAATCAGGAAGGAGTTTAAAAAACAATTGAAAAAAATTGGGAAAAGAAACTCAAGAGAAAATACAATGCAAGAAAAAATTAACATCTAATCCTTGGAAAATACAATTGGGCAAATGCAAAAAGAGAATAATTCTCTCAAAACTACAATAGGGCAAATGAAAAATTCCTTCAAAAATAGAACTGACAAATTGGAAAAGGAGTTGCAAAAGGTAAATGAAGAAAATTCTTCTCTTAAAAAAAAAGAATGGAATCTATGGAAATTAGTGATTTCATGAGACAACGTGAATCTGTTAAACAAAACCAAAATTGAAAAAATAGATTCCAATCTTCCTATAGACCAATAAAGTTTGAACAGATACTTACAGTCTCCCAAATTCTGTAACAACCCTACATTTCTAACCTTATTTAAGACATTTCCATTTATACCCTTCTGAATATATATTATCTGCCTCCATGCCTTTATGTACCATGCTTACTCTTTTTTGAAATTCCCTACCTTTTTCCTCCCTTTGTCTTTTGGATTCATACCAATCCACCTATTCTTAATAAAAGTCCAACTAATTTGCTAACTTCACTAAGAAATTAGTCCTGATCATCCCTGTTGATAATTATCTTCCTTTGACTTAAATCTTTTTTTCTAGGTTTTTGCAAGGCAAATGGGGTTAAGTGGCTTGCTCAAGTCCACACAGCTAGGTAATTATGAAGTGTCTGAGACCGGATTTCAACCCAGGTACTCCTGACTCCAGGGCTGGTGCTTTATCCACTGTGCCACCTAGCCACCCTGACTTAAATCTTTAAGAAGGACTTTTAAAGATTCTTTCAAGTAATATTATTCACTAAATATTATCTTTTATCCATGCATAATGAATGTCTATTGCTGAATCAAAATCCAAAGAGATTGTAGAAGGTTTTCATATGTTCAAGACAGATCTCCTTCTCCCAAGTGTCTTAGTCTGAACCACATCTCCCTAGAAAACAACCAAGTGGGGGCAGCCATGTGGTACAGTGGATAGAATCCTTGCCCTGGAGTCAGGAGGACCTGAAATCATATCTGGCCTCAGACACTTCATAATTACCTAGCTGTGTGACCTTGGGCAAGTCACTTAATCCCTTTGCCTTGCAAAAAGAAGTCAAAAGAGAAAACAACTAAGTCATCCTAGCTCCACTGAAATCCTTCCCCAATGGTGCTGCTCATGTGATCCAATTCCCTTCCCAATAATGTAATCTAAAGACTCTTGGACCTTACCATTGGCACTTCTATTGTATCCTAAGGACCACTGGACAATTCCTTCTGCCCTGAACAGATTCTTCTATATGCAGTAGCCCTCCCCCATTTACAATGTAAACTCTTTGAGTCTAAGTGCTTTCTTACTTTTCTATTTGTCTTCCAAGTTCTTAACATCTAGCAAGGGCTTAAATAAATACTTTTTTTCTATTCTATTCCATTCTCATTTCCCTTAGTAGTTAGTACATTACTGTGGGAAGAAACTAAAAGTTAGTCAAGTTTTGTAGCTACCTCATAGTAGAGTAAACATGTAAGGGAAGTCAGCAAATATGTGTTAAGCACTTACTAATGTTTCTGTTGATTCTTGTCATTATCAAAGAAGACCAAAATGACATCATTAAGTTAGAGACAAATTGCAGTGTGTCCCACTGTGGCTGATCAGACCAATATGAGTTCAGAATGGACACAGGATGGGCACAGTGTCCTACCACAGGATGGATACAAATAGTCCATGTGAACACTTGGGGTGTGTATTCTAAACTTATGTATGTCATGTTTCCTTTGAGAAGCTTCAATTCTACCTTCCTCATATAGTGCAACACCCTCACTGATGGAGGGCACACCATGCTGAGCAGTTCTATGCCAGTGTCTCCCAAACTGTACAATCAATTCCAAAGTTCTTCAATGAGACCTTCAAGGTGTCTTGGTATGGGTTCTTCTGACTGCCTTGTGAGTGTTTGCCCTGTGTGAGTTCTCCATAAAATAGTTTTTTTTTTTTTGACAAGTGTACAGCTTGCCTTCTGACAATGTGTTTAACCCACGGTATTTGCACTCTCTGTAGTAATGTTAGGCAACTCAAAAAAGGACCTCAGTGTCTGTTATCTTCTCTAGCCAGGTGATCTTCAGAACCTTTCAAAGACAATTTCAATGGAAGTGATCCAATTTCCTGATATGGCGCTGGTAGAGTGTCCAGGTTTCCTAGGCATACAGCAAAAAGTTCAACATGTCTCTGTAGGCATTCAGTTTGATAGTCAGTCTAATATCTCTTTCTCATAGTATTTTTTGGAGTTTCCCAAATACTGAGCTAGCTCTGGAAATGCTAGTGCCAAACTCATTATCAATGTGTACCTCCCTGGAAAGGACATTGGCAAGGTAGGTGAACTAACTTGTCCATAGTGCTCAAAATTTCTCCGTTTGCTGTAATAGATGATACCACATAGGAATGGTGTGGTGCTGGCTGATGGAGCACCTATGTTTTCTGGGTGTTAATTGGTAGGCAAAAATTAACACCAGCAGCAGAGAATCTATCCTTACTTTGTTGCATCTCAGCTTCAGAGGTTGCATTGAATGCAATCATCTGCAAACAGAAGATCATGCACCAATACTCCCTCCACTTTGGTCTTGGCTTGTAGCCTTATCAAGTTACAGAATTTGTCATAAGTGAGGTAGTTGACCTTGGAGTCATGTCATCCCATGGCATTTGATAGCAATTAGAAAATACTTATTAAGTGTTGGCTGCATTGTTCATTGTACTCTTTGACTAAAATGTAGACCTTTCCATTCTCTTCAGCTAGAACATAATTTTCTTCAGGATGGGGGTGACTTATTTTGATTTTTGCATGCCCTCAGATCTGGCAGCAGAGTTCCTGGTATGATAAGCATAATAGATGCTTATCACCACTTATCAGTCAATATAGTGCCTATGTTCAAGAAGCTCATATTCTAATGAGGAGCTTACATTCTAATTATTGATTGATTAATTTCCATATTTGAACATTTATACATAATAGGTATTTAATTTGCTAGCATTGTTATTTGGAGCAATTTTATGCAACCAGAATATTCAAGTAATGTCATGACATATAAACAATTTGCCTACAATCAATGGGGTTCATAATTATTGTCTAAAATGACCTCTGATATTTGCATGTACATTGGACTTTAAATGTTTTTGCTCATTTAAATTCTATGATTCAAAAAATTGCTATGAATATGATTAAAAATAACTCCTGGCACTTTTACATTTTCTTTTTCTAATAAATAATTGTTTTTTATTTCCATAGTTGAGAAGATAGCATTTCCCCTTCATAAAAATTATATTACAATATATTTGCATATGAAAACAGTGCCCAGCAGAGGTTATCATTGTGAAATCATTGTGACTATGCCCTGTAAAGGGTGACTTTTGTATGTTGCTCTATACCTGTAATTCCAAAGCTGAATGCCATAAAAGAATCATCTGAATATGTTTATATTTGAAGAACTTTCTGGGGGAGCTCCAATCTACTTAAATCAGATGAACTGTGAAGTAATGCTGCAGATCAATCATCTCATCCATTTGTCATATTAATCTCGGTATTGAACCAACTTTCAAATATATAAATCATGAGTAAGAGTCTTACTACACATCAACAATTATCAACAATTATGCTAAATTACTTTTTATTTCGTTTAAAAATTTCAATTTATTATTTATTGATAAAATTATTTTCTTCTTCAGTTCCAAAGTCTTTCTCTCCTATCTATACCTCCCATGCCAATTGAGAATGCAAACAAAATGTTATCAATTAGTTATGCATATGATATCATGAAAAACAGTTCCATATTAGTCATATAATTAAAAAGCAAAAAACAAAAACAAAATAAAACATCGCCATTAAAAGCAAAGTAAGAAAATTACATTTCAGATTGCACTAAAATTCAACAGTTTTCTCTTTGGAATTAGCATTTTTTCATCAAGAGCCATTTGAAATTCTCTCAGATATTGATCAGAATATCCAACTCTTTTACAATTGATCATCATTACAAAACTGATGTTACTGGGTGCAATGATCAATGGTCCTTAATTCAAGAGAATCTCTGTTCGAATCCAACCTCAGAAACCTGCTAGCTATGTGACTCTAGACACATATTAAATTCCTTAACCTTGTTTGACTCATTTTCCTCATCTGTAACAAATGAGCTGGAGAAGGAAATGACAAACCATCACTGTATTTTTGTCAAGAAAACTACAAATGGAGTCATGAAAATAGACAAGATATTGACTAAACAACAGCAAGTCCTATTGAATTTTGGACATAGTTAATTTTGTCTATGCAGTGTCTCCCCAAGATATATGGGATGATGTGCAATATGAAATAGGACTCTGAATGAGTTTTCTTAACTGTTTTCTATTTATGGTTTCATGGTATTGTGGTCTCTGTTTGTATCTATTATTCTCAGCTCAGCAGAATTCTGGGGCTACATAGTCTGCTGTCTTTTCATGCAGTTCCAACTGCCAAGGCAACTGAAAAGGTTTAAGAACTTTCCCTGCTTGGAAAGAGTCCTATCTGGATTGTGTCTTCCCTTCTATCTTTCTTTTGTTATATACTCTATAAGTCTCTAACTATAGAGAGTTTAATTCCTGGAACAAAGTTTACCCTGTTACCTCATTAATTTGAAAGAGAACTTTCTCTTTCACTCCATTCAGGCACTATCCCAAACCTTATATTTTCTATCCAAGCCTCCAAAACTTTCTCCAGTATTTTCTTTCTCAAAATAATTTTGACATCTAATTTTCTGAAAAAAAAATGAGACCATAATTTATGAGATTTCTTTTAGCCTCTGCTAGATATCTCAAAATCATTCTTTACATTATTTCATCCTATCTTCCTTTACTCTTATCTGAGGAAGAGATTACTAAAGTCAATCACCTTAGGTCCTCAATTCCATTGCCTCCCATTTCTTCTAGGAGTTTGCCCTCTTAAATCATTCCTGCTTGTTCATGTTCATTCTTTTCTTGCTGCCTATAAACATGCTTGGATCTATGCTATCATTATAAAACCTTTCCTTGAAGCTGCTGTTATCTCAAACTGTCTTCTATACTATTTCTCCTCTCCCTCTTACCACAAAACTAGTAGAAAAAATAGGCTTACCTCAGTACTTTCATCTCCCACCACTGTCATCTCTCAGCTCCTTATTCTCTGACTCTTTACCCGATCATGTCACTGAAACTACTCTCACCAAAACTACCATTGATCACTCAACTGATTGATATTATGCTCCTTTTTTAGTCTAATCCCCTTGATCTCTCTGAAGCATTTCATATTGACTACTGAATTTCCCATCTACCTGGACATTCTCTTATCTTTTAACTGCCTGCTTTCTCTTGGTTCCTTGTTGTTTTGTTTTTCTTTTTTTTTCTTTTTGTTTTTTGACAAATATAATTATTCTGCAATTTCCTTTGGTTGAGAATTAACTATTTCCTGAGTCCTTGGTTGAGGTGGTCCCCAGAGCAAGGACCTCCCTTCCTATCTGTCTGTCTTTGTCTCTGTTTCTCCAACATTTTCATTTGTTTGTTTTTCTAACTACAAGCAAAGATAGTTTTCAACTATCATTTTTGTAAGATTTTGAGTTTCACATTTTTCTCTTTCACTACCTTCTCTCCCCCTCCCCCTTACAGAAAGCAATATAATACAGCTTATATGTGTAGGACTATGTGAAACATCTATCCATATTGATCATGCTTTTAAAAAGAATTAAATCAAAAAGTGGAAATAATTACAGAGAGAAAATATAACATAAAGCAATGTTTAAAAATTGAAGGAAGTAAGTTTTGCTCTCCATGTAAACTCCATAGCTCCTTCTCTGTATACAGATGGCATTTCCTATCACAAGTCTTTTAGAATTATCTGTGATTATTGTACTGCTGAAATGAGGAAATCCATCATAGTTGATCATTGTGTAATGTTGCTGTTTATGTATACAATGTTTATCTGTTTCTGCTTCCGTCATTCAGCATCAGTTCATGCAAGTCTTTCCATGCTTTTCTTCTAGAACAACACTGCTTCATGACACCCATAATGCCACATTTTTTTTCAATCATTTCTCAAATAATCATCATTCCCTCAATTTCTAAATCTTTACTGCCATGAAAAAGAATTGCTATAAATATTTTTGTACAAGTGGCTTTTTTTTACCCATTTTTGTGGATCTAGTTGGAATATATACCTAGTAGTGCAGGACCAGTGCATATACACAATTTTATAACCTTTTGGGCTTAATTCCAAATTTCTCTCTAGAATGGTTGCATCAGTTCATAATTCCACCAACAGTCTATTAGTGTTTCAGTTTTCTCCATCCCCTCCAAAATTGATCATATTCCTTTTTAGTCATATTGGTCAATCTGATAGTTGTGAGATGGTATCTCAGAGTTATTTTAATTTTAATTTCTGTAATAAATAATAATTTGGGGAAATTTTTAGAGCATCATATGACTATAGATACTTTCATTTCTTTATCTGAGAATTGTCTTTTCATATACTTTGACCATTTATCAATTGAGGAATGACATATTTTTATAAGTTTGACTCAGTTCTCTATATGTTTTAGAAATAAGTCCTTTAACAGAAACACTAGCTGTAAAAATTGTTTACCAACCTACTGCATTCCTTTTCATTTTAGTTGCAATGGCCTTATTTGTGCAAAAGCTATTTAATTTAATGTAATCAAAATTATATATTTTGCATTGTATAATATTCTCTCTTCTTTGATCATAAACTGCTCCCCTTTCCATAGATCTAACAGATAAACTATTCCTTGTTCTCCTAATTGACTTATGGTATCAACTTTTGTGTCTAAATTCTATACCCATTTCAAACTTATCTTGGTATAGGGTGTGAGATATTGGATTCAAGAGAATCTCAGTTCAAATCCAACCTCAGAAACCTGATAGCTGTGTGACTCTAGACACACATTAAATTCCTTAAGCCTCTTTGCCTCATTTTCCTCATCTGTAAAAAATGAACTGGAGAAGGAAATGACAAACTATCTTTGTATCTTTGTCAAGAAAACCCCAAATGGAGACAAGAAAATAGACAAGATATCGACTAAACAATAATCGAAGAATGAGTTTTATTCCAGAAGCTGGAGTCTTTAGGTTTATCAAAGAGTAGGTTACTATGGTCATTTACTCATTTTTCTTTTGCACTTAATCTGTTTGACTGATCTAGCTTCTCTATTTTCCTAGCCAGTACCAAATAGTTTTGATGACTAATCAATTTTAGATTTGGTATTGCAAGGCCATCTTTCTTTTTCATTAAATCCCTTGATATTCTTGACCTTTTGTTCCTCCATATGAATTTACTTTCTATTTTTTCCTAGCTCAATAAAGTTATTTTTAGGTGATTTGATTGATCTGGCACTGAATAAGTAATTTTATTTAGATAGAATTGTCATTTTTATTATATTACTTTGGCCTACTCATGAGCAATTGACAGTTCCCCTCCCCTCAGCGGTGAACAGTCAGGTTAACATTGTACATGCATATCTGTAATAAACATATTTACCGATTGGTCATTTTCAGTATGAGTGATTTAATTTAAGTAGAATTGTCATTTTTATTATATTACCTTGGCCTACCCATGAGGAATTGACATTTTTTTAGTATCTTTATTTTACTGATATTTTATTTTTATAAATACATGCTAAGAGAGTTTTTCAACATTCATCCATATGCATATGGATATTTTTAAGTTACAAAAGTTTCCTGACACCCTTCCTCCCATTCCCCTCCCTTCAGCAGTAAATGGTCAGGTTAACATGTACATACATATCTGTGATAAACATATTTAAAGACTAATCATTTTCAGTATGAGGAATTAGGATTTAGGGAAAGAGGTACATAAGAAATATTATTTATGAAGTGTTCAAGAGTTTCTGAAGGGTTTTTAAAATTTTTATTTTGCTTCATTTTGTTTTTCTTCTTCTGGATGGGGATAGCATGTCCATAGCCAATATAATACAGTTATCCTAGCTCTCTGAACTGCTGAGAGGAGCTATTTCTACCAAGGTTGATCATCTCACAATATTGTTAATGTGTACATTGTTCTCTTGGGTCTGCTCCCTACCCTCAGCATCAGATTCCATAACCCATTCAATCTTCTCTACAATCCAATAACTTAGTAACATAGTAATCATGTACTTTAACTTGTTTTAGCCATTCCTCAATTGATGGGCATCCCCTCAATTTCCAATTCTTTGCCACTCTAAAGAACTTCTATGAATATTTTGGAACACATGGGACTTTTCCCAATTTTTATGATTTCTTCTACATATAGGCCTAGAAATGGAATTTCGGGCCAAAGGGAATGAACAGTGGGCAGAGTTCCATATTGCTTTCTAGAATGATTGGATCACTTTACAACTTCAACAGCAATGCATTAGGAATGTCCCAATCCTCCCACAACCTCTTCAACATTGATCATTTTCCTTTTTTGTCATCTTAGCCTATATGATAAGTGTGAGGTGATACTTTAGAATTGTTTTAATTTGCATCTCTCTAATATAATGAATTGTAACATTTTTATATGATTGTATATAGCTTTAATTTATCTATTTGAAAACTGTCTATCCATATCCTTTAATCACTTATCAATTGGGGAATTACTTGTAACCTTACAAATTTGATGCTGTTCCCTATATGTTTTATAAATGTGACCTTTATCATATCTCCTAGTTGTGAAGATTGTTTCCCAGCTTTCTGCTTTCTTTCTGATTTTGTCAGTATTGATTTTATGAGTCCAAAACTTTTTTAAATTTAATATAGTCAAAATCATTCATTTTGCAGTTTATAATGTATTTTTTCCTTATCTGTACATAAATTTATACCCTTTTCTTAGATCTGATAGATAATTTCTTGGTTTATTAATTTATCTAAGGTGTCACCCTTTATGTTTAAATCCTGTATCTATTTTGGTATAGGGTGTGAGATGTAGGGCTATGTCTAGTTTTTGCCATACTATTTTCCAGTTTTCCCAACAATTTTTGTCACATAATGAGTTCTTATCCCAGAAGCCGATGTGTTTGAATTTGATAAACTGTAGCTTATTGTAGTCATTTACTGCGGTTTCTTTTGATCCTATCCTAATCCACTGATCCATGATACAATTTTTAACCAGTACCAAGTAGTTTTGATGACTGTCACTTTATAGTACAGCTTTAGATCTGGTAGAGATGGGCCACTTTCATTTATAGGTTTTTCATCAGTTCCCTTACTATTTTTGACCTTTTGCTGCACCAGATGAATTTTGTTCCTATTCTTTTCTATATCGGTAAAATAATTATTTGGTAGTGTGATTGGTATGGAATGTGATAAGTAATTTTGAGGGGCATAATTGACATTTTTAATATATTAGCTCAAACTAACCATGAGATATTGTCATATTTCCAATTATTTAGATCTGACTTTATTTGGTTGAGAAGTGTTTTATAATTGTTTTCATATAATGTCTGGATTTGTCTTGGGAGGTAGATTGAGCAATTGACATTTACCCAATTATTTAAATCTGACTTTACTTGTGTGAAAAGTTTTTTATAGTTATTTTCATATATCTTCTGGGTTTGGTTTGGGAATGAATTCTCAAGTATTTTAAGCTGTCTATAGTTACTTTCCATGAAATTTCTCATTCTATTGCTTGCTGCTGTGCTTTGTTGCCTATATGTAAATATATTTATGTATGTTTATTTTATATTGTACAACTTTGCTAAAGTTATTGTTTCAAGTAGTTTTTTATTTGATTTTCTAGGATTATCTAAGAATACCATCATATCAGCAAAGAGTGAGAATTTTGTTTCTTCTTTACCTATTCTAGTTCCTTGAATTTCTTCTCTTACTGCTATAGCTTACATTTCTAACACCATATTGTATAATAGTGGTGATAATGGGTGTTTTTAGTTCCACCCATGATCTTAATGGGATTGCTTCTATTTTCCCCTATTACATATAATGAATATCATTTTAAGAAACACTCCATTTATTCTTCTATTCTTTTTTTTAAATAAGAATAGGTGCTATATTTTGCCAAAAGCTTATTCAGTATCTTTTGAAATAATCTTATGATTTCTGTTAGGATTGTTATTGATATGGTTAAATATGATGCTAGTTTTCCTAATACTGAACCAACCTTATATTCCTGGTATAAATTCTACTTCATCCTAGTGTATTATCCTAATGATAATTTGCTGTATTTATTTTGTTAATATTTTATTTGAAATTTTTGTATCAGTATTCATTGGAGAAATCGATCTATAATTTTTGATAGATATATTTTTGATAGATTTCACTTGTAAATCTATTTGGTCTTGGTGATTTTTATCTTACCAAGTTCATTCATGATTTGTTCAATTTTTTTTTCTAAAATGGAGTTATTTAAGCATTTTATTTCCTCCCTTTTATCTGAGCAATATATATTTTTGTAAATATTAATCCATTTTCCTTAGATGATCAAATTTATTTGAATACAGTCGGGCAAAATAACCCTAAACTAATTTCTTCCTCATTGGTGGTGAAATCACCCTTTCCAGTTTTGATACTAGTAACTTGACTAACTTAATTCTTTTTAATCAAAATAACCAAAGCCTTATCTATTTTATTGTTTTTGTTTCATAAAACCAATTTTTAGTTTTATTTATTAGCCCAATAGTTTTCTTAATTTTGATTTTATTAATTTCTTCTTTGATTTTCAGGATTTCTAATTTGGTACTTAATTGAGAATTTTGAATTTGCTCAATTTTTAACTTTTTTAGTTGCATGTCAAATTCATTAATCTACACTTCCTCTATTTTATTCATTTAAACATTTAGAGATATACTAGCTTCCCACAAATTTTGGCATGCTGTCTCCTTATTGTCATTTTCTCTGATGAAATTATTAATTATTTCTACAATTCATTGCTTGATCAACTTAATCTTTAAAATTAGGCTATTTAGTTTCCATTTAATTTTAGGTCTATCTCTCCATGCCCTTTCATTGTATGAGATGTCTGTCGTATCAAGATCTTAAAAGAATTCACTCAATATTTCTGCCTTCCTGCATTTGTTTGTGATATTTTTGTGTAGGTGCCATATACCACAGAGAAAAAGTCATATTACATTCTATCCCCATTCAATTTTCCGGGTCTGTCATTTCTAACTTTTCTAACATTGTATCTACTTCCATAATTTTCTTTTTTAGGTTCTGGTTAGATTTATCTAATTGTTGAGGTCCTCATCTTCTGTATCTATAGTATCTATGCCATCCTTTAACTCATTTAGGGTCTTCTATAAGAATTTGGATTCTATACCACTTCGTGTATATATATTTAGAATTGAAATAACTTCATTGTCTATAGTACCTTTTAAGAGGATGTAGACTCCTTATTTATCCCTTTTAATGAGATATATTTTTGCAATTGCTTTGTCTTAGATACTCTGCTTTATTTCCCTTCAGCTGAAACATATTCTGCTCTAGTCTTTTACTTTTGCTCCGTGTGTATCTCTCTGCTTCAAAAGCATTTCTTGTAAAAAGCATATTGTAGCATCTTGTTTTTTATTTCACTCTGCTTCCACTTTCTTTTCATGGAAGAACTTCTTCACATTCGTAACTGTAATTACTAACTGTTTATTGCTCTCCTTCCTATCCACCTTCTGTTTATACTTTTCTTCTTCCTTTCATCCTCTCCCTTCTCACCAGTTTTCTTTCCCAAAATCTGCCCATCCTTCTATCAGCTACCCCCTACTTTTCTTACTCCTTTCACTTTTCTCCTTCTTCCTTCCCTCCCTTCTATTAGTCTCTCCTTCCCCTTTCCCCATTTCCCCAGTTAGTGCCTGAAAGGAAAGATAACTTTCTAAGCCCAATTGAGAGTATGCATTATTCCCTCTTTGAATCAAATCTGATGAGAGTAAAGTTCATACAGTTCTCCCTCCTTCCCTTCTTTACCTCTACTCTAATAAGTCATTCATGCCTTTTCATGTGATGTAATTTACCTCATTCTCCCTCCCCCTTCATCCATCTCATTACAATACCCCCCTTTAATGCCTTAACTTTTTCAATCATTCCATCCAAATCAAGTTATACCCACACTTTCAGCCTAAGCATACTCCCTCTATTAGAGTTACAATTCTCAAGAGTTATGCAAATCCTCCTTCCATGTAGGAATGTAATTATTTTAACCTTATTGAATAGAAGTCTTTTTCTTTTCCCATTTAAGTTTTCATGTATGTCTTGAGAATCCTGTTTGAAGATCAAATTATTTCATCTGTGGTCTTTTCATCAAAAAAGTTTGAAAGTCACCTATTTAGGTGACCTTCTTTTCTCCTGAAAAAAAAAAACTGCTCAATTTTGCTGGGTAATTTAATTGTTAATTGTAATGTAAGCTCTTCTGCCCTCTGTAATATCATATCGGAGGCCTTTTGATCCTTTAATGTTGATGCTGAAAGTTACAGGTCCTGTCAAATCCTTACCCTGCTTCCTTGGTATTTGAATTGCTTCTTTCTGGAAGCCTACAGGATTTTCTTCTTGGTATGACATTTTTGGTATTTGGCTATAATAACTGCTGGCATTTTCCTTTTGCGAAACCTTTTTTGAAAATGATTAATAGATTACTTTTATTGTTTTAAGGGAGAGTTCATCCCATTCACATTCAAATTTATGATTACTAATTCTTTATTGCCCTCCATGCTATCTTCCCTCTGTTTCTATTTTTCCCTCTTCCCCACCTTATCCATATTCATGAGTATTTTGTTTCTGAATATCACCCCTTCAGTGTGTTTGCCCTCCTATATCATCCCTTCCCCTTTCTTCCCCCTTCCCCTTTTCCCTTTTCCCCTTCCCTTCCTTTTGTAATTTCCCCTTTTTTTCCTGCAATCCCCTGCCCTTTCTCCACCCCCCTCCCCTTTTCCCCTTTTGATATTTGAAAGGTTAGATGTTTTATAAGTTAACTGAGTATGTGTAGGTTGACTTTAAGCCAAGTCTGATGAAAAGAAGATTCAGGTGTTTCTCATCTGCTCCCTTCTTCACCTCTATTACCAAATGTTTTTTTTTGTACCTCTTAGTGTAAAGAGATTTACCCCATTCAATAAATTCCCCCCTACCATCTCTTTCCTGTCCCCCTTTTTTAAGGAGGTAGTGTTTTTTGTAGATCCGTCTATCTAAGTCATAGAAAATTCTGAGTGTCTCTCACTTCAAGTTCAGTATATTCTATCGAATAGAGTTAAAATTGTTGAGAGTTATTAGAGTCTTTCTCCCAAATGGGGTTAAAGCCAGGTACATCCTATTAGATAGCAGTCTCATGGATAGATCATGAATGTCCATCATTTCTGGCTAGGTATATTCTCTCTGTTAGAGTTACAATTCTCAAGATTTATGAGAATCTTTTTCCCCATGCTGGGATATAGCCAGTTTCAACTTACTGGATAGCAGTTTATTTCCTTTTCCCACCCACCTCCCCTTTTTTAACCTTTTCATGTGTCTCTTGAGCCTCCTGTTTGATGTCCAAATTTTTTATTTAGCTCTGTTCTTTTCACCAGGAATTTTTGGAATTCTTCCATTTCATTAAATGTCCACCTTTTTCCCTGGAAGAGAAGGTTCAGCTTTTCAGGAAAGTAGATTCTTGGCTGCATTCCAAGCTCCCTTGCTCTTCGAAATATCTCATTCCAGGCCCTTTGATCCCTTAATGTTCATGCAGTCAGGTCCTGCATGATCCTTACTGTGGCTCCTTGACATTTAAATTGTTTCTTTCTGACTGCCTACAGGATTTTCTCTTTTATCTGATAGCTCTGGAATTTGGCCACAACATTCCTTGGTGTTTTCAATTTAGGATCTTTTTCTGGTGGGGATCGATGTATTTTTCAATAACTACTTTAACCTCCAATTCCATGATATCAGGGCAGTTTTCCATCACTAGATCCTGTAATATAAATAAGTCCAGGCTTTTTTTCTCTTCAATGTTTTCAGGAAGTCCTATAATTTTCAGGTTGCCCCTCCTCGATCTATTCTCAAGGTTTGAGAGAATTAATTTCTTTTTTTGCATTTGCTCATTTGAGTATCTGAGAATTATTCTCATTTTGTAATTGTCCAATTGATGATTTGAGAGATTTATTCTCCTTTTGTGTTTGTCCAATTGTACTTTCTAAGGTTTTATTTTCTTGTTGCAAGGCCAATTGAGGTTTTGAAAGAATTATTTTCTTTTTGCATTTGCCCAATTGAGGATCTGAGAGAATTATTCTCATTTTGCATTTGTCTAATTGATGATCTGAGAGATTTATTCTCCTTTTGTATTTTTCCAGTTGTACTTTCTAAGTATTTGTTTTCTTGTTGCAAGGTATTAATTGTCTCTCCCAAATTTTTAAGCTCCTTCCCTATTTCTTCAAGGAAGTCTTTCTGTGCTGGAGACAAAATCATATTATCCTCAGAGGTTCTAGGTATTTCTGAGTTAGGGGCTTTCCCTTCCAAGAATTTTTCTATGGATCCACCTTTCTGCTGACCCTTCTTCATTTTGCTAAGACCTTGAGTAGGGGAGGGGCTGGTTCACAGGGGCTTGGGATCGCTAAAGGCTTTACTCACTGAGTGCAATTTCTCTGGCTGGCCAGTAGGAGGTGTTGGTTGCTTTCTCTGGAGTGTCTGTGACCTTGGTTTAGGCCTTCTCCCTTTGCTTGAAGGGAGGAGTTGGAGCTATTGAATTCTTTTGCCTTCAATCAATGGTGTTCTTTTCCCGGACCTGAGGTCATTTGTCAGCTGGGCTAGTTCTTCTGCTCACACACCTGGGCCTGAGGCAGAAGTAGTTTGCATTTGTTTGTTTGGGAAGAGGTCTGAAGTGTAATGGGACTCATAGTTCCTCAGACCAGAGGAGCCCAGGGATGGTGTCCGCAGCAATCCTGCACCAGAACTCTCCCCCCAGCCCTGTCCACAATCTCCTGGGGGACAGCACAAACACCAGTGCCTCTACTCCCTACTTGACTCCAGCCCCTGCCATCTAGCCCCACCACTGATGCAGCAGGTCTGGCTCTCGGGCCCTCAGACTCCAGGCTCCAATTCAGCTGTTCATCTAGTAGATCAGGGGCTGTTCCTCCCTCTGAGCCCAGACTCACCCACCTGAATTTGGCCAGTGCTGCTGCCGGAGACAAATCCTGAGGTAGATGTTCTTTCTCCTGGCTTTTCTTTCTGGGTTTTGCAGGTCAGATTTCTTTTAAGTGGTTTGTTTCATATAATAGATGGGGAAAGATCAGGAGACTTTAGAACTGTGCCTGTCTTCTCTCCACCATCTTGTCCGGAAGTCTCAATAGATTCTTTCAATGACTATTTTCCTCTCTTGCTCCAGGATCTTAGGGCAGTTGTCCTTGACAGTTTCCTGAGGAATTGTATTGAGATTCATTTTTTGATCACGGCTTTCAGGTAGTTCAATAATTCTTAAATTATCTCTTCTAGATCTATTTTTCCAGGTTAGTTATTTTACCAATGAGGTATTTTACATTTTATTGCAATTTTTCATTTTTAAAATTTTGTTTGATTCATTATTGGCTTCTCATGACATTCAGACTCTTCTGTAACCCTTGGAAGTTGATTGGATCACTAGGAGAAAAATAATAGAGAGAAAAGAAAAAAAATCCAGCATAGAACATTGAGTGATACATTGTTAATAAGGATGACTCAGTTATAGAAAGGTCCTGCAAGAGTGACTGAGTGAGAACAATCAGAGAGGTAAGAACAGTAACACAAAATGTAGAGAAAATTGTTTTCAAGGGGAGAGGAAATTAATGATGTCACAAATACTGAAGAGAGGTCAAGAAGGAGCATTGAAAAAAGATCTAACTATTAGGGAGAAGAGATATGGTATAATGGCTAGTATGGTTAGATTAAGTGAAAAATTTTATGAATGGGGAAGAAATAGCTATGATTAGCATTAGAGGAAGTATCCATAGATAAGTAAAGGAAAAAAAATTGATAGTGGGAAAAATAGATCAAAGAAAGACTGTAAACATCTTATTTCAAGGAAAATTGTTCTGATATGCTAAAATCAGAGGACAAAATAAAAATGGAAAAATTGACTATCACCTGAAAGAGATCCCAAAATGAAAATTCCCAGGGATATTAAAAACCCAATTCCTCCCAGGTAAAGGAAAAAATATATATTGCAAGCAGCCAGAGAGAAATTTTATGTAATCACATGCAGAATAACACAAGATTTAGCACCTTCTACATTAAAGTATAAGAAATTTGGGAATGATAATCTGGAGGGCAATGGGACTAGGATTACTACCCAGAATCAGCAATCCAGTAAATCAGTATAATTCTTCAGGGGAAAAATAAAATGTAATTAATAGAGGGCTTTCAAGCATTTCTGATATAAAAAAAGACCAGAACTGAATAAAAAATTTGATTTTTCAATTAGAGAATCAAGAGAAGAACAAAAAGGTAGATAGGAAAAATAAATCATGAGGGATTCCACTATTTACATTCCTTCATAGGAAGATATCTATAAGTACTAAGAATGTTATCATCAGTAGGGTAGTAAGAAATAGAATATATGTATAAATACGTATATATATATGTATGTATGTATGAAGATAGAGAGACAAGGCATAGATATGAGTTGAATATGACACTATGATATACAAAAATGTAATTAAGGAATAAGAAAGAGGGATGCACTGGGAGAAGGGGGGAAGGGAGAGGAAATGGCATAAATTATCTCATTTAAAAAAGTTACTAGGCAGTAAGTGGGGTTGGGGATTTCATGTGGAGGTCAGAGTTGTGTCTGGTCTGAGAGGGTAGAAGAACAAGACTATCTGAAGAAGACATGGCTGCTAAACTGTTTGAAGCTGTTGGCAAGTTTGGTTTGGGCTTAGCTGTTGTAGGAGTTGTTAACTCTGCCTTATATAATGTGGATGCTGGCCACAGAGCTGTCATCTTTGATAGGTTCTGTGGAGTCCAAGACATTGTTGTAGGAGAAGGGACTCATTTCCTCATCCCATGGGTATGGAAACCAATTATTTTTGACTGCTGTTCCCAGCCACCGAATGTCCCAGTAATCACTGGTAGCAAGGATTTACCGAATGTCAATATCACTCTTAATATTCTTTTCTGACTTGTTGCCAATCAATTGCCCCGAATCTTCACCATGATGAGCGAGTACTGCCATCGATAACCACTGAGAGCCTCAAGTCTGTGGTAGCTCAATTTGATGCTGGAGAATTGATCACCCAGAGAGAACTAGTCTCTAGACAAGTAAGTGATGACCTCACAGAGTGAGTAGCGACCTTTGGGTTCATCCTAGATGATGTTTCTTTGACGCATCTGACCTTTGGGAAGGAGTTCACAGAGGCAGTAGAAGCCAAACAGGTGGCTCAGCAGGAAGCAGAAAGGGCCAGATTTGTAGTGGAAAAGGCTGAGCAACAGAAGAAAGCAGCCATCATCTCAGCAGAGGGTGACTCCAAAGCAGCTCCATTGGCAATTCACTGGCCACTGCAGGAGATGGCCTAATAGAGCTTCGTGAGCTAGAAGCTGTAGAGGACATTGCTTATCAGCTTTCCCGCTCTCGGAATATCACCTACCTGCCTGCTGGACAGTTGGTACTCCTCCAGCTTCCCCAGTGAGGCTGGTGGCCTTACCAACCCTACCACACTCAGCCATGATCTAGTCCACAGCTTTTTCCCTGCCCCCAACCCCCCCCCCCAAATCACTGTGAGATCTAATGATTTGGCTTAAGCAAAAAAAATAAAATTAAAGTAATTTTTGGGATCTTGAATTTCTCTATGAAATTAAACTCTTTAATTTTTTACATCTCTCTGTCCACCCCAACTTTAAGTAAGAACTGATACCTGTTCTGAACAAGTGACTGGGAGAACTCTGTTCTCAACCCTCTGGAGAAGTAGAACCTCGATACTGCTGGGAACAGGGAACAGAAAGATATACAAGTGGACAACTTTAATGAACTGATGTAGATCAGAGCCTCTCACCATTTGACCATAGAAGATAAGAAAAGGATGGCACCCAGAGCCTCAGTTAGCTGTTGTCTATAATTATAGAGAAGGTAGCCCTCTAGTCATTCCAGTATTTTGTTTATAGATGATGTTTAGAGGAGGAGGTGCGGTGGATGTGCAGGAAAGAAATGGTTCTTCCATTACTGTGAGGCCAATCATTAACTTTGGCCTGGGGGAAGTAATTGTGTATATGATTGGAACTGACAGAGAGTTGGTCCTGCTGGGGTATAAGGGAAATTATTTTCTCTTTCTCCTCTACTCCAAAGGGT
This sequence comes from Macrotis lagotis, assembly GCF_037893015.1. NCBI lineage: Eukaryota > Metazoa > Chordata > Mammalia > Peramelemorphia > Peramelidae > Macrotis > Macrotis lagotis. Next base: position 481,676,131 of record NC_133658.1, read on the forward strand.
TCTAAGGATGGAATGGGCTTTGGAGAAGGGTCCTGGAATAAATTGGGGATGCATCTGGAAGCATCTCACTCATTCTTAGTCCCTTTTAAAATGCTCAGGAGGGAACTCAGCCTGAGGGATTGCATTCGGCACTGACAGAATATGCTCTCCAATGATTTGTGAGTCCTGAGTTCCTGGCTCTTCTTTTCAGAGACACTGACCTTCTGGATAGTTTTGTAGCTTATGTTGTGGATAGAATGGGAACAGCCGTGGGGGGAGAGAACAAATTGTGTAACCTGCCTTCAATAAATGACACCCAAATTCCCAGTCAAAAAAAAGTTACTAAAGAGATTTTATAGTGGAGGGAAATATGGAAGGGTAATGGGAAATTCTCTCACTGTAACATGCTCAAAGAGGGAATAATTTATACAGTTTGGTATAGAAATCTGTACAGGAAAGTATGAGGGGAGGGGAACAAGAGAAGTTGGGTAGAGATAGAAAAGAGAGTGAATTTAGGGAGTCAGTAGTAAGAAAGAAAACATTTTTGAGGAGAGATAGGGTGAAAGGAAAGATAGAATTTTAATGGGAGGTGAATAAAGGAGAATCAGCTAAAAAAAGAAGAAAGAAGGATAAACAGAAGAAAATAAATTAAAGAAAAGTGCATAGTCAGTAATCATAATTTTGAATGTGAACCCACAAATATTATCAACATTTCTACATGACCCAATAGGAAGAGATAGAAACAGAAATTCCAATGAAAACAACTGTAGATAATATAAAATATTTAGGGATCTATCTGCCAAGTCCAATGAAGGACTATATGAACACAACAAAAATGTATTTTTCATACAAATCTTACAGAAATAATGGAGAATTGTTGAATGCTCATGGGTAACCTAAGCCAATATAATAAAATTGACAATTCTACCCATTAATTTCATTAGTAAACATATACCAATCAAACTACCAAATAATTATCTTATAGAGTTAAAAGAATTAATAACATAATTTATCTGAAAAAGCAAAAGTTCAAGTAAATCAAAAGAACAAATGAAAAAAAGATGTGAAGGGAGGTGACCAAGTGTGCTAGATTTCAATCTCTATTACAAAATGGTAATCTTGAAAAAATAGAGGATTGGATTAGTAGAATGGATTGGGTACATAAATACACAGTAGTAAATGACCATATGAATTTGGTGTTTCATAAATACACAGATCTAAATTTTTTGAAAAAGAACTCCACATTTTACCAAAAATGCTGGGAAAAACATTTAAGCAGTTGGCAGAAATAAGGTGTAAACCAACTTCTAACACATTATCCCAAGATAAGGTAAAAATGGACAATTGATTTAGACATGACTGGTAAAAGCATAAGTAAATTAAGGGACCATGAACAAATGTAACTTTCAGATATATGGATAAGGGAATTTTTTATGTCCCAACAAGAAATAAAGAGGATCATAGGAAGCAAAATGGACATTTTTCATTTCATTAAATTAAAATGTTTTTGCATAAAAAACCCTAGTACAGTCAAAATTACAAGGAAAAACTAGAAAGTGGGGAATAAGTTCATTGTGAGTTTCTCTGATAAATGCCTAATTTCTCAAATATAAAGGCAACTGATTAAAATTTATAAAAACTAGATCTACTCACCAGTTAATAAATGACCAAAGGATATAAACAGGCAGTTTCCAGAACAATAAATTAAAGCTACTAATAGTCATAAGAAACATGCTCTAAATCACTTCTGATTAGAAAAATGCAAATTAAAGTAACCCTGACATGTTACTTCATACCCATCAGATTGGTTAATATGACAGAAAAGAAAAGTAAGAAAAAATGAATTAGATTTGGAAAAATTTGAACACTAAAGAACTTTTGGTATAATTGTGAAATAGTATAACCTTTAGAGCCAAAGAGTTATGAAAGTATTCATACCTTTTGATTCTTAACTTTGATGCATACCCTTGTTCTGTTTTCCACAAATATAAAAAATGGGAAAGGAAATATTTGTACAAAAATATTTACAACAGCTCTATTTTGTGGTAACAAAAAATTAGTTATTCATGGAATGTCCAGCAGTTGAGGAACAACTAAACAAGTTGTATGAAATTATGGTGGAATTCATTGTGATATCAGAAATACTGAGCAGGATCATTTCAGAAAAAGCTAGCAAGATGTATATGGTTTTATGCAAAGAGAACTGATCAGGACCTGGTCAATTTTGTATACAATATCAACAATATTGTAAGGTTAGGCAATTGTGAAAGTTATCTTGATCAAGAAAATTTTACAACAAACTTCCAAAGGACCTATGATGTAAAATGCTACCTACCTCCATAGAGAGAGAATTGATGAACTCTGAATACATATGGAAATACACTCTTTAAACATTTTTTTCTGCAACATGAATTATATGAAAATAAGTTTTGTATGATTTCACATGTATAATCAATGTCAAATTATTTGCCTTCTCAAGGGAGAGACAGGCTGGAGAGAGATAATTTTGATTGCAAAATTTTTAAAAAGAATCAAATATTTTAACATGCAATTGAGAAATACTTAACTCATGATATTAAAATACATATTTATTAAAAGAAAACCAGGGGAAGGCAAACGGAATACACATTAAAATGGTATGCCATGGAGATTTTTAAACCTCAAAAATATAAGAATTGAATTGAATCTATCCTGATTCATATTTAAATAGGGTGATTAAAAATTCCTGACATATTTTCTTCTCTATATAAAGGCATGAGCATTCAAGGTAACATTTTCCTTTTGTCCACCAGTGACCTGATCTTTACTCAGTTTTCTCTCCTTAAGAATTCATATGTTATTATTGGAATCATACAAAATTGCTAGCAAACTTTGGTGGATGTAGCTTCTTTGGCAGTTGTCAAACAATACAAATTACCAGACTTCACTAATCATTTTGTTATAAGATCCAAAGTGCAAAGGAGAAATAAAGATCCCTTGAAGGAAACATTATTCATCATTTTAATATTCTTCATGAATTCTAAATATAAATGACTTCTTTTTGTACTGAACTATGATAGTTCATGAAACAGTTTGCTCTTGATATAAATGTGCTGGGGTAACTAAAATGCCCAGGAGAAACTATCAAGCTTTTAACCTGTTGTTCAGTATGCTTCTTGAAGAGCATAGATATTTTTAGAGTTAGTTTATCCTCCACTATAGCAATTTGAATCTCTCCAGATTGTTGCCTGTTATGAAAGTGAAGATTAAAGTTCAGAATACATAGATGTATCTCAGAACTAGAATTCTGAAAATATTCAAGATACATAAATCTTGGGGGGGGGGCGATTAACTAAGCATAAGATTCTAGACCTGGCGGGATTCCATTCAATGAATTCATCCTTGAATAAGTTGCTTGCTATCCTTATTTTATTTTCCACCCACTTTACTCATATCACAGATGGGGGACTTATTATACCCGCTAACTTTTTATAGGTATCTACATTTGACTTTTCAAAGAAAAAGAATGAGACCTCTGGTATCATCCAAATCAAACTGAATTGTTAAGTGAGTTATCAACTGTCAAACCAATCTAAATGATCATAAAAAGTTCTTCTCTCTCCATCCTGAATATACTAGTCATATTAATTTCCTAAAATGCCATTAATAAATGTTTGTCAAATTAAATCCCTAAGTTTAAGAGTCTTCAGTGTAGAGGGGACTTTTGGCCAAGATGGAAGAGAGAAGACAGGTACAGTGCAAATCCCTTATAAATATAAACAAACCTCTTAACAGAAATCTGATTGACAAAACCCATAAAGAAAAGCCAGAAGAACATCCACTTCAGGATCTGTCTCCCAAAATCATGGGTGAGTCTGGGTGCAAAGGGCAGACTCTGCCAGGAGAACAGGAGCAGTGAGAGCCTGGGAGCCTGAATCAGCCATGGGTTAACCTGATAGTTGGGGCAGGAGCCTGGGAGCCTGAGAACCTGACCTGCTTGATCAGTGGAGGGGCTAGAGCCAGGTCGACCACAGGGGTTTAGGACAACTAGGGAGCAGAAGCATTGGTGGTGGCACTGACCATCTGGAACTTGCCGGCAGGGTTGGTGGGAGCGTTCCTGAGCAGGAGAGCTGTGGTCCATGATCCCTGAGCCCCTCTGGTTGGGAGGAACTCAGAGTCCACACCTTCATTTCAGCTGAAGTCTCTTCCCAGGACAAACACAATTACAGATGACCTCTGCCCCAGGCTAAGGCCAAGCAACAGAACCATCTCAGCTGACAACAGAGAGAATGATCACCTCACCCCAGGGTATAGCCCACTATTGATTGACGTATTTAACAGTTTCAACTACTCCCTCAATCAAGTTCACAGACACTCCAGAGAAAGCAATCCACACTCCCAACTGGCTGACTGGAGATATTACACTCAGGAAGCAAAATCTCTAGCACTCCCTACTGGCCAGTTGAAGATATTGCACTCAGTGAGCAAAACCTCTAGCACAACCTGCTGGCCAGCAGGAAATATTACACTCAGTAAGTAAAGCCTCTAGGGATCCTGACACCAAACACTTGTGAACCAGCTCCTCTCCAATGCTAGGTTTTAGGATAATCAAGAAAGGTCAGAATAAAGCAGGGCCCATAGAAAAATTCTTGGAAGGAAAAGACACTAACTCAGAGAGACCTAGAACCTCTGAGGAGAATATGACCTGTTCTCCAGCACAGAAAGATTTCCTTGAAGAAATAAAGAAGTAGTTTAAAACTCAATTGGGAAATTTCAGAGAGAAAACACGTTGCAACTAGAAAACAAATCATTGGAAAAATAAAATTGCACAAATTCAAAAAGAAAATAATTCTTTTAAAACCTCAATTGGTCAAATGGAAAACTCTTTCAAAAATACAATTGACCAATTGGAAAAGGAATTGCAAAAGATAAATGAAGAAAATTCTTCTCTAAAAACAGAATAGAGTCTGTGGAAACTAATGACTTCTTGAGACAGTAAGAGTCTGTTAGACAAAACCAAGAAATAGAAAAAAATAGAAGAAAATGTAAAATACTTCATCAGCAAAACCACTGACCTAGAGAACAAATCAAGAAGGGTCAATATGAGAATTATAGGTCTTCCTGAAAACACTGAAGATAAAAAACAAGCCTAGACTTATTATTACAGGATTTAGTGATGGAAAATTGCCCTGATATCATGGAACCAGGAAAAAAAAGTCATTTAAAGAATAAATTGATCTCCTCTGGAAAGAGATCCTAAAATGAAAACATCAAGGAATGTTGTGGCCAAATTCCAGAACTATGAAATAAAACAGAAAATCCTGCAAGCAGCCAGAAAGAAACAATTTAAATATCAAGGAGCCACAATAAGGATTACACAGGACCTGGCTGCATCAAAATTAAGGGATTGAAGGACCTGGAACGAGATATTCCGAAGACCAAGAGAACTTGGAATGCAGCTAAGAATCCACTATCTGGAAAAGCTGAGTCTTTTCTTTCAGAGGAAAAGATGGACACTTAATGAAATGGAAGACTTTCAACGAATCCTGAGAAAAGACCAGAGCTAAATAGAAAATCTGGACATTAAGCAGGAGGTTCAAGAGACACATAAAAAGGTAAAAAAAAATTGGGGGGAGTGAAGGAAAAAACTGATGTCACTGGTTATATCTCAGCATGGGAAAAGATTATCCTAACTCTTGAGACTTATAACTCTATCAGAGCAAATATGCTTAGTCAGAAGTGATGGACACTCATGACCTATCCATGAGACTACTACCCAATAGGGTGAAACTGACTATGTCTCTCCTTGGGAGAAGACTAATAACTCGCAAGAATTGTAACCCTAATAGAGAGAATATACTTAGGCAGAAGTAAAGGATACTGAGGATTTTCTATGACTTAGAGAGATTGATTTAAAAACACTTCCTCCTTAAAAAGGGGGAGAGGAAGGAGATGGGAGGAGGGAAGGGATTAAATGGGGTAAATCTTATTACATGAAGAGGTACAAAAGACTTATGGAGGGAAGAAGGGAGGAAATGAGAAACACCTGAATCTTCCTCTCATTACACTTGGCTTAAAGTTAACTTACACACATCCTCAGTTAACTTAAAAAACATCATGGCTTTCAAGTATTAAAAGGGGGAAAGGGGAGGGGGAGATGGAAACAAGGAGGGAGGGGGTAAAAAGCGGATTAACAGAAGGAAGGGGAAGGAAATGGGAAAATGGGAAAGGGGAAAGAAAGGGGAGGGGTGGATACAGGACGGTAAACACACTGAAGGTGGTATAAGGTGGAAGGTGGAATATGGATAAAGGGAATAAAGGTGAAAGATACAAATACAGGGCAGATAGTGTGGAGGACAGTAAAGAGTTAGTAATTATAACTCTGAGTGTGAATGGGATGAACTCTCCCTTAAAATGTAAGTGAATAGCAGAGTGCATTAAAAAAACAGAATTCTACAATATTCTGCGTATAAGAAACTCATTTGAAGCAGAGATACATATAGAGTAAAGGTAAAAAGTAAACTATAAGTTGCTTCTGCTGAAGTAAAACAAAATCAGGGGTAGCAATCCTTATCTTAGACAAAGCAGCTGCAAAAATAGATAGCTTTAAAAGAGATAAGGAAGGAAACTTGAAAAGAGATAAGGAAGGAAACTACATCCTAAAAGGTAACATAGACAATAAAGTGATTTCAATACTGAATATGTATGCACCCAGTGGTATAGCATCAAAATTCTTAGAGGAGAAGCTGAAAGAACTACAGGAAGACATAGACAGCCAAATTCTACTAGTGGGAGAGCTCAACCTCCCACTCTCAGATTTAGATAAATATAATTATAAAATAAATAAGAAAGAAGTTAAGGAGGTGAATAGATTGTTAGAAAACCTAGATATGATACTCTAATGGAGGAAACTGGATGAGGAGAGAAAAAAATATACCTTTTTTTCCTGTAGTGCCTGGCATTTAAACAAAAATTGACCATGTACTAGGCCATAAAAACCTAATAATAAATTTCAGAAAAACATAAATAGTGAATACATCTTTCTCAGATCATAATGCAATAAATAACATATGCAATAATGGGCCAGGGAGATACAGACCCAGAACTAATTGGAAACTGAATAACCTCATTTTAAAGAATGAGTGGATCAAACAACAAATTATAGAAAAAAGTAAATATTTTATCCTAGCTAATAACAATCTTGAAACAACATATCAAAACCTATGGGATTCACTCAAAGCAGCTCTCAAGGGATATATAATATCTTTAAATGCTTGCATGAATAAATTAGAGAAAGAGGAAATCAATGAACTAAATATGCAACTAAAAAATTAGAGAAAGAAAAAAATTAAAAATGCCCAATTAAATACCAAATTAGAAATTCTAAAAATTAAAGGAGAAATTAATAAAATTGAAAGCAAAACAAAATGGAATTAATAAATAAAACCAAAAGTTGGTTTTATGAAAAAAACCAATAAAATTGAAAAACCTCGGGTCAATTTGATCAAAAACAAAAAGAAGAAAACCAAATTGCTAATATAATAAATTAAGAAGGTAAACTCACCACCAATGAAGAAGAAATTAAAGTAATAATTCAGAATTATTTTGCCCAACTCTATGCCAATAAATTTGACAATCTAAGTGAAATGGATGAATATTTGCAAAGATGTAAGTTGCCCAGGTTAAATGAAGAAGAGATTAAATACCTAAACAACCCTATCTCAGAAAAAGAAATTCAACAAGCCATCACTGAACTCCTTAAGAAAAAATCTCCAGGGCCTGATGAATTCACAAGTGAATTCTACCGAACATTTAAGGAACAATTTGTTCTGATTCTATATAAATTCTTTGGAAAAATAGGGAAAGATGGATCTCTGCCTAACTCGTTCTATGACACCAATATGGTGCTGATACCTAAACCAGGAAGGGTTAAAACAGAGAAAGAAAATTATAGACCTATCTCCTTGATGAATATAGTTGCAACAATCTTAAATAAAATCTTAGCAAAATGATTACAAGTTATCACTAGGATAATACATCATGACCAAGTAGGATTTATCCAAGGAAAGCAGGGTTGGTTCAATATTAGGAAAACTGTTAATATAATTAATTATATCAATAACAAACCTAGCAGAAATCAATAGATGCTGGGAAATATTTTGACAAAATTCATCACCCATTCCTATTAAAAACACTAGAGAATATAGGAATGAATGGGCTGTTTCTTAGAATAATAGACAGTATCTATCTGAAACCATCAACAAGCATTATATTCAATGGGGAGAAGCCAGAAGCATTCCCAATAAGATCAGAGGTGAAACAAAGATGCCCATTATTGCCACTACTATTCAATAACGTATTAGAAATGTTAACTTCAGCAATAAGAGATGAAAAAAGAAATTGAAGGAATTAGAGTATGGAAGAAAGACAAAACTCTCACTCTTTGCAGATGACATGATGGCATATGTAGAGAATCCCAAAAAATCATCCAAATATCTACTTGAAAAAATTAGTAACTTTAGCAAAGTTGGAGGATATAAAATAAACCCTCATAAATCTTCAACTTTTCTATATATGACTAGCAAGATATAGCAGAAAGAGCTAGAAAGAGAAATCCCATTCAAAGTAACCTCAGACCATATAAAATACCTGGGAGTCTATTTGCCAAGGCAGACACAGAAAAGTTAGACTTACAAATTACAAAACACTTCTCATGCAAATACAATCAGATTTAAATAACTGGGAAAATATCAATGGTCATAGATAGGTTGAGCTAATATGATAAAAATGACAATTCTACCAAAACTTAACTATTTAGTGCCCTACCAATCAAAATCCCCCAAAATTACTCTAATGAGTTAGAAAAATGATAAGTAAATTGATATGGAGAAATAAAAAGTCAAGAATTTCCAGGGATTCAATGGAAAAAAAAACATGCAAAAGAAGGTGGCTTAGCCCTACCAGATCTAAAATTATATTTTAAGGCATCTATCATCAAAACTGTCTGGAATTGGCTAAGAAATAGAGTGGTGGATCAGTGGAATAGACTAGGTGCAATAGCAGGAAACAATTACAGTAATCTGTTGTATGATAAATGCAAAGAGTCCAGCTATTATGATAAAAACTCTCTGATAAAAACTGCTGGGAAAATTGGAAGTTAGTATGGAAAAAACTTAGATTAGACCAATACCTCACACCCTATACCAAGATAAGATGCAAATGGATACAGAATTTAGAAATAAAAAAACAATATTGTAAGCAAACTGGAAGATCAAGGAGTAGTTTACCTGTCAGATCTATGAAAAAGGAAGCAGTTCATGACTAAGGAAGAAATGGAGAGTATCACTAAAAGCAAATTAGATGATTTTGATTGCATTAAATTTAAAAAAAAACTTTTGCACAGACAAAACCACTGTAATCAAGTAAAAAGAAATGTAGTGAACTGGGAAACAGTCCTTATAAATACTATTTCTGATAAAGGAATCATTTCTAAAATATGCAGAAAACTGAGCGAAATTTAAAAAAAAAGTCATTCCCCAGTTGACAAATGGTCAAAGGATATACAAAGGCAATTTACAGATGAGGAGATCAAAGCAATCCATAGTCATATGAAAAAAAATTACTCTACATCATTACTTATTAGAGAAATGCAAATTAAAGCTTCTCTGAGGTACCATCTCACACCTCTCAGACTGCCCAATATGACCAGAAAGGATAATGATCATTGTTGGAAGGGTTGTGGGAAATCTGGGACACTAATACATTGTTGGTGGTACTGTGAACTCATCCAACCTTTCTGGAGAACATTTTGGAATTATACCCAAAGGGCTACAAAATTTAGTATACCCTTAGATCCAGCAATACCACTACTGGGAGGGAAAAGGGTAAAAACATTACTTGTACAAAAATATTCATAGCGGCCCTGTTTGTGGTGGAAAAGAATTGGAAATCAAGTAAATATCCTTCAATTGGGGAATGGCTTAGCAAAATATGTTATATGTATGTGATGGAACAATATTGTTCTATTAGAAACCAGGATGGATGGGAATTCAGGGAATCCTGGAGGGATTTGTTTGAACCGTTGCTGAGCAAGATGAGCAGAACCAGAAAAACATTGTACACCCTAATAGCAACATGGGGGTGATGATCAACCTTGATGGTCTTGCTCATTCCATCAGTGCAACAATCTGGGACAATTTGGGACTGTCTTCGATGGAGAATACCCCCTGTACCCAGATAAAGAACTGTGGGGTTTGAACAAAGACCAAGGACTATTACTTTTAATTTAGGAAAAAAAGCCATATCTTTTTGTCTGATCTTGCTATCTTTTATACTTTATGTTTCTTCCTTAAGGGTATGATTTCTCTCTCATCATATTCAAATTGAATCAGTGTGTATACCATGAAAATAATGTAAAGACTGGGGAGTGGGGGAAGAGAAGTAAGATTAGGGGAAATATTGTAAAACTCAAAATAAATAAAATAAATAAATAGATAAATAAAATCTTTAAAAAAATAAATAAAGTAGAAAAAATGAATGAGCAGCTACAGAACTGGGCAGGACAGTTGCTAATAAATCTGTCTTTATCCTTTTGGATGGGAAAGATGAACCTGTTCAAAAAACTCCACAAGCTTTAGGACCCAAAAAAGATGTCTCTTGCTTTCCTCTTCTACACCTCGAGGTTCCATCTAAATCTTAGTGGCTGACAAATTACTGGCTCATGTTTGCAGAAATATAAACAGAACCCGTTTGGAGCTGAAACAGAGATATATGAAAAACACTTCAAACCTGACTGGCCCCTGGGCAGATCATTAGTGTGTGTGTAATCCCAGCACATGTGAGGCTTGCAATAAAGATGGCAACTGAAATTTATAGCAAATGTTATAAGTGGCCTTCTCAAGGGGAAAGGGATGGAAGGTAGAGAAAGAATTTGGGATTTATAACAATGATTTTTTTTTACATTGTACATGTAATTGCTAAATATTCAACAAAATAAATGATTTTTTTTGAAAAAGAATCTTGAGTGTAGTCTATCAGATCAAGATCATATGGCCCAGTATGGTAAGAGCAGCTCTTACTTAACCTCTGAAATCTTATTTCCTATTAGTCTCTACAAAACGTCTGTAAACTTATTTCATGACACAAAGCTTACACTTCACTGTAGCTAGTCTCCTCAGTGTAATTTTATCCCCCCACTTTTTTGCTCCATGATCAGCTTGCCCAGTCTTGATTAGTGTAGTCTACTGACATTTGGCATCAGAACTCTTCAACTCTTGACTCTGCCACTTACTAATATGTGAAACTGGGAAAATAATTTCACCTCTATGGATCTAAATTTCTTCAGTTAATAACTGAATGTTTGTTATACATAATCTCTATGGATTCCTTTAAGCCCTATCATTCGGTCAATTTCTGCACATTCTTTAAGACTGACTAAATCCCACCTTCTCTGAGTTTTCTTTGATTATTGCTCCACAGATTCTTCTCCATTTTTCTCAAGCCCTTTAGTTCTCATTAACTATAGTGCATAGCTTAGTGCCTTATCAGATTCTGTATACTTTTAAGATAGAGATCTCATCTTACACTTTTCACATTACCTTTAAGGATGTTGTGAGCCCAGAACAGGCAACCTGTCATATATGTATATATGTATATATATATATATATATATATATATATATATATATATGTAGAGAGAGAGAGATAGATATAGATACAGATACAGATATAGATATAGATATAGATGATAGAGATAGATAGAGATGATATAGATATAGATAGATATATGCACACACACAGAGTTAGAATCTAAATATTTTATAATTCCACTATAAATCACAAATTGTCAATATTAGATCCTCTTCCACAAAATGGAAGGAAGTCGAATGTAGAACCTGATAAGAAAAACAAGATCATTTTTTTAGGTTGTGTCTAATATATAGTGATTTTTCCTAGCTGTCTAAATCTCCTAAAATTATGTTAATAAAATAACATACGTGTAAAGTCATTTGTAACAAAATAATTTTTGTACAAATATTTGAATAATTCAATTTATAATTACAAATCAATATGATGCTAAAATATTAGCAAAATTTCTTGAAAGGTCCTGTAAATTCACATGTGAAACTAACAATTAAACTCAATAACATTTTGAAGTATCTGAGGTGTACCAGGCAATGAGGAAAATATAAAAATAAATATACCACCACCTTACTTTTCATGAAGTTAGGAAGGGATTAATCAATTCATTTGTCAATGAAATGCCCAATAACTGCCAAATACTATTTATTACATATAAGATATTAATAATTAAAAAACTAAAATACAAAATAAAAATTGAGAATTGTATAAAAATGTGTGAAGCACCATGTTAGGACTGATGGAAGATCTTTACCCTCCAAGTTTTTTGTTGCTATTACAATATTGAATTATTTTGAACTTTTAGCTTTCTAAAACTTCCTATAATATTTATTTCTTATAAACTCTTATCTTGTTGTACCTCTCCCATCTCAAGTTCACCAGTAGATTTTGATTTCTTGGGCCTAATTATGGTCTTTGCATTTACCTCTATGCAATTCAAATTTTATATTGTGAATTTGGTGGGTATCAGTAGTTTTTTAAATCTATTTATCTCAGATTTGTGTCAATGAGGAAGTTTATAAACATATGTTTGTGCCTTCATCTGAGTTACTGATAAAAGTATAAAACAACAAACATCCCAGGAGACATTTTCCTCTAAATTGAACATGAGCTCTTAATGACTATTCTTTGTGTTTTGTCATTCTCTAGAGCCTGAATCTATCTAACAGTACTCTCTTCTAGACTGCAGTTCTTCAAGAATGTTGAAGGGAGAGGATTCCTGCCACCTTGGATTATCCATGCACTATTCTTCATTTATATGAATAATTAAGGGTTAGGTGCACAGGAATATTACTTAAGAATCACAGAAACATATACCATTAGAGGCAGAACCATAGTTTCTATTCTATCCCCATGATTTTACAAGTGAGAAAAATGAGTGCAAGAGATATGAAGTAACAGAAATTCAATTGAACAAGCATTTGTTCATTTACTTCTGTACTCAAGACACTTTTGCAAGTTGTTGTTGAAACAATGGAAAACATTACTCTTACAATAGAAGAATATTATACTCTATTTTCTCAAGACCATGAGAAAAATAAAATAGATGCATTAGAATATAATTGGGGGCTGTTAGGTGGTGCAGTGGTTAGAGCACAGGTCCTGGAGTCAGGAGGATCTGAGTTCAAATTTGGCCTCACACACTTAATAATTACCTAGGTGTGTGACCCTGGGCAAGTCACTTAACCCTATTGTCTTGCAAAATAAAAACAAAGAAAATATAATCATAAAATCAAGACCATGAGAAAAATAGAGAAGCAGCATTGGAATTTAGGTCTTTTGATATCAATTTCCCTGTTCTTTCCACTATGCTTTTTTATTTGGTGTTCTTTACGAAAGATATTAGAGTTAAAAGTCATTTAAAAATCTGCACAATTTGGCAGACTAAGTAGAAAAGTAAAGAAGGTAATTTACTTTCTATTCTAGTGCTATTTCTCTCTGATAAAATTGTGGGGAAAAATATCTTCTACTTCCTCACATAACAGCTCTGATAACTAAATATATTTCATTTTTTTTTGTACAAGAAAAGGCATTGCAGGGCAGTGACAATTCCTTGTTGAATTTACGATTCTGTGGCAATTGAAGGTCATGCTTAACTTTGATGGAATTCAATGGAGAATTCATTCTATATGAGGATCAGCTGAAAGAATGGGGAATGTTTAGCCTGGAGGAAAGAAAACTTGCTAATACAATTCCACTGTCTCCAGGTTTGAAGGGCTGTCATGTCAAAGGGTTTAGAATTGTTTTGCTTGGCCCATGAGGTAGAACTAGTAGCAAAGGATAATAATTGAAGAGAAGAAGGTTTAGATTCAATGTTAAGTAAAAGATCTAATAAATAAAGCTATCCACAAAGTGAATGGATTCTCTTTGAATGCAGTGGTTTTGTCCTTGCTGGACAACAAAGACTCTAAGCAAAGTTTATGTAACAATACTTGTCTGGGGTATTGAATAGACCAGAATTCCTGTTCATGAATGGGTGAGAATAGACCACCCCTGAGATTCCTTTTAACCATGTGATTCTGTGATACTGGGTCTCTCTTCTAGTCACCTATTCTAATGGATGGCTATGAAGATGGCAAAGTGAAGAGCATAACCCATAGAAAGCTGAATATAGACAACTCTGTCATTATTAGACTAGAAGAACAAGATCAGAAAATTTGCATGAGGAAATTTATTTAAAAAATTTAATATTTTCAAAAGTTCATATTAGATTCTTGTTATTTTAATTTGATCTGGTTCTATGATTTCATAAGAATAGTTGACCCTGATCTTTTCTTATAATTGTATCAGAGAGAAATAGCACTAACATAGGGACCAGTCAACCCCAACCATTCTACTTAGCCTGCCAGTGTAGATACTTCCTCCTCTGATGCAAAATAACAACTGATATAATTTATCATAATACAATTGTAAGGGAAATGGAGATGTGAAATTGTTTAACAGTGGTCATACTGCCAGGGTATATCAAAGGCAAGAACTGAAACCTACTCATCCTTATACAAAAGTCAGCCCTCTATCAATTCTGCCTTACTGCCTCCCTAGGATACTAATATGCAATATGAAATTGGACTAAGCAATGATGAGAGGAATGTTTTTGGTTATTCTAAAAAATATAAAGCAGTGAGAAAGTGAATAAAAAACTTTAAATGCACTTTTAAAGTAAAAGATCATAGATCTGAAAGAATTACAGCTACTTCTAGCAGTAACCAGTCGTTATCGTATCTTGTCAGTTTCCATTCTAGACAAATACAGTTAAGTTTTAATTGTAAATCACATGCATGAGCAGAGATCATGAAATTGCTATTAGGCATCATTTGGACCCAGATAATTATGACTCCAGATTCAGGGCTTTATTCATTATGTCACAATAACTCTTTGCAGGAAATATGTCATCTCTGGGGAGATTTTCCCAAGTATTGGAAATTATAGAAAATATATCAAAAAGGATTTTATATTTTAATTTTCTAAAAGCAATATTTATGAATACTATTAACAGTAACACTATGTAGCCAGTCAGTCTATAATTTGGTGATTTTGTTTCATACTAAACTCAGCACACATTTGAACATCAAACCTAGAAGAGCTACTATACTTCTGGCAGTGAGGCATTTCTCTATTAGGTAAAAGTTTATATGCTAGGTTGGGTAATTTGGTTTCCTAGAAAGTAGTTCAGCATCAGATCCTATAATTCATTTCATGCTTCTCTAGACTCTGATCATTTATGGTTTCTTATTGAACAGTAGTACTACAAATTATTCATATACCTTAACTTGTTCAACCATTCCCCAATTCATGGGCATTTCCTCAATTTCTATTTATTTTCCATACAAAAAATATTATGAATATTTTGGAACATGTGGGACTTTTCCCATTTTGTATGATTTCTTCTGGATAGAGACCTAGAATTGGAATTGCTGGCTGAAAGAGTATGAACATTTTTATTTCTCTTTTGAGCATAGCTCCAAATTGCTCTCAAGAATGGTTTGATCATTTCACAACTCCACCATTCAGTAATGTTACAATCCTCCCACAATCTCTCTAATTTCAATCATTTTCCCCATTTCTCATCTTAGCCAATCTGATAAGTGTGAGGTGATAGATACTTCATGGTGGTTCTAATTTTCATTTCTCTAATAAATAATGAATTGGAGCATTTTATGATATGGATTTTCTATATAGCTTTAATTTCTTCATCTGAAAACTGTCTATAACCTTTGATCATTTATGAATTAGAGAATGACATGTAACCTTACAAATTTGATGCAGTTCTCTATATATTTTAGAAATGACATCGTTATCAGAACTCCTAGTTGTGAAGATTATTTCTCAACCTTCTGCTTTTCTAATTTTGACAACATTGATATTATTAATGCAAAAACTTTTTAATTTAATATGGTCAAAATCATTCATTATGCAGTTTATAAGGTACTCTTTTCCTTGTTTGGTCTTGAATTTGTTCACTTCCTTAAATTTGATAGAGTATTTCTTGGTCGATTAAATAATTTATGGTGTCACCCTTTATTTCTAAATCCTGTACCATTTAGACTTTATTTTATTATAGAGTGTGAGATGTGGGTCTATGCCTATTTTTTGTCACTATTTTCCAGTTTTCCTAACAATTTTTGTCAAATAGTGAATTCTTATGCCAGAAACTGATGTCTTTGGGTGTGTCAAACAGTAGATTACTGTAGTCATTTATTACCACCTTTCTTTTAATTTTTTTTCTTCACCAGTTCCCTTGATATTTTTTATCTTTTGCTGCTACAGATGAATTTTGTTACTATTTTTCCCAGCTTGGTAAAATAATTATTTGTAGTTTGATGGGTATAGCACTGAATATGAATTTTATTTGGTTAGAATTGTCATTTTATTAAAATTAGCTCAAACTAACCATGATAAATTGACATTTTCCCAATTATTTAGTTCTGACTTTATTTGGGTGACTTATTGTGTTATATTGTGTTCATATAAATTTCTGGGATTGGTTTGGGAGGTAGATTCCCAAGTATTTAATGTTGTCTACAGTTCCTTTAAATGGAATTTCTCTTTCTGTCTCTCTTGTTCTTGGGCTTTTGTTCATATGTAGAAATGCTGATGATTTGTGTGGATTTATTTTATAACCTTCTTGATGCTGAATTTATTAATTGTTTCAGAGGTTTTGAGATAATTTTCTCAGGTTCTCTAAGTATGCCATCATATCATCTGCAAAGAGTGAAAACTGCTTTCTCATTGCCATTTCTGATTACTTCAATATCTTTTTCTTCTCTTATTGTGAAAGCTAAAATTTCTAATACTATATTGAACAATAATGGTGATAATGGACATCCTTGTTTCACTCCTGATTTTATTGGAAATGCTCCTGGTGTATCCCCATTGCATATAATATTTTTTATTGTTTTAGATAGATTCTACTTATTATTTTAAGGAAAACTCCATTTATTCCTAAACTTTCCAGTGTTTTTGATGTGAATGGATGCCATATTCTTTCAAAGGCTTTTTCAGCATCTATTGAGGTAATGATATGATTCTGTTGGTTTTGCTATCGATGTGTTCAGTTATGTTTTCCTAATATTGAACCATCCTTAGCTACCTGGTATAAATCATACCTGATCATGGTGTATTACCCTAGTAATAACTTACTGTAATCTCCTTGCTAAAATTTTATTCAAGGTATTTGCATCAATATTCATTAGGGAGATTTGTCTATAATTTTCTTTGTCTGTTTGGGTTCTTCCTAGTTTAGGTATCAGCACCATGTTGGTGTCATAAAAGGAATTTTACAGAACTCCTCCTAATTTTTTAAATAGTTTATAAAGAATAGAAATTAATTGTTCATTAAATATTTGGTAGAATTCACTTAGAAATTCATCTGGACCTGGAGACTTTTTATTTTTTTATTTTTATTTTTATTTTATTAGGTTTTTGCAAGGCAAATGGGGTTAAGTGGCTTGCCCAAGGTCACACAGCTAGATAATTATTAAGTGTCTGAGACCAGATTTGAACCCAGGTACTCCTGACTCCAGGGCCGGTGCTTTATCCACTATGCCACTTAGCTGTCCCTGTGGAGACTTTTCAGTAGGGAGTTTTATTGATGCTTTCTTCAATTTCTTTTCCTGAAATGAGATTATTTAAGAATGTTATTTCCTCTCCTGTTATTGTGGGCAATGTAAATTTTTGTAAATATTCATCCATTTCATTCAGGTTATCAAATTAATTGGCATACAATTGGGTAAAGTAGTTCTGAATTATTTCTTTAATTTCCTCCTCATTGGTGGTTAGTTGACCCTTCTCATTTTGGGGGGTTTATATATTTTATTGACTTTTTTCATAAAAAAACCAACTCTGAGTTTTATTATTACATCAATGGTTTCTTGCTTTCAGTTTTATTAAACTATTCTTTGATTTTCAGAATTTCTAATTTGGTATTTAATTGAAGATCTTTATTTGTTCTTTTTCTAGCTTTTTTAGTTGCATACCCAAGTCATTGATTTCTTCTTTCTCTATTTTATTCATATAAGCATTTAGAGTTGTAAAGTTTCCCCTCAAAACAGCCTTGGCTGCATACCTAAATTTTGGTATGATATCTCATTATTATAACTTTATTCAATATAATTATTGTTTATATCTATGATTTATCGTTTGATCCACTCATTATTTAAATTTAAATATTTAGTTTCTAATTAATTTTTGGTTTCTTTTTCTGTGATCCTTCATTACATGTAATTTTTATCATATCATGGTCTGAGAAGTATGCATTTCTTATTTCTGCCTTTCTTCATTTGATTGTGTTTTATGTCCAAATATGTGGTCAATTTTGATATAGGTGCCATGTAGTACCAAGGAAAAAGGTAGACTCTTTTCTCCTACATTGTTTTGTCTAGAGGTCTATAATATCTAAATTTTTCAAGATTTTATTCACCTTCTTAACTTCTTTCTTGTTTATCTTGTTTTGAGAGAGGGAGATTGAGGCACCCTATTATTAAAATTTTGCTGTTTGTTTCTCCTTGTAATTCACTCAGTTTTTCCTTTATGAATTTGAATGCTATACTCCTGGTTGCATATGTGTTTAATAATGATATAACTTCATTACATATAATGCCTTTTATAAAGAGGTAGTTTCCTTCCTTTTCCCTGTTAATGAGATTTAATTTTGCTTTTGCTTTATCTGAGATCAGGATTGCTACCCCTGATTTTTTTTATTTCAGCTGAAGCATAAAATATTCACCTTGTGTGTATCTCTCTGCTTCAAATGTGTTTCTTGTAAACAACATATTGTAGAATTCTTGTTTTTAAATCCACTTAATCCATTTAATCCATCATTTGATCTATTTAATCTATTCACGTTAACAGTTAAGATTACTAATTCTGTATTTCCCTCCATATTATCTTTCCTTATTTCTATTTTGCTCTTACCTTTGCTTTTATTCCTCCTCACCAAAGTTTTATTCCCTTTCCCCTTTAACTTTTCTTTTAAAATTTAACTTTCAGTTTATTTTCACTTATACCTTTTCCTTTCATTTACATAATTCCTTCTTCCCTTTTCTTTCCCTTTCCCTGCTCCCTCTTCCGTATTGAGTAAGATAGTTTTTTTTTTTAATTCAAATGGAAATGCTTCTTATTTCCTGTCTGGGTCAAATCTATTGAATAGAATTTACTAGGCATTCACACCCTTACTTCTTCCCCTCTAAAATTATAAATCTTTGTGTCTCTTCACCTGGTGATATTTATCACTCAATAATCAGGTATTATCAATCACAGCTTGATTAACTGATTTATTGATAAATTCAAAGTACCATCACAGATTGATTGGTAGATTGCTTGATTGTTTGATGAGCAGCATTGCCTCAAACTCACTAAGAATTCTCCTCTCTTCTCTCTCAGTGGAATTATACTTTTCAAGAATCTTGAATAACATCAAAACACTCTCTTCAAGTACTCTCCAAGGACACACAATCCTTATGAATCAAAGTATCATCCAAAGCCAAATCATTTTATGAATTATTTGTGCCCTTTCCCCCAGCATACTTTCTACCACATTTCCCTCTCCCTTCACTAATGAGCATACTTAACCCTTTATTAAGTAAAGTATGGATTAAGTCCAACCCTGATTTAATTAACTATAAGAATCTCAAAGTGCTCTAAGTAGTGGAATTCTATGAAAAATGATTGTTTGTATGGGAGACACTGACTCAGGACCACCCAGCTTATGATGCCCTCATCAGAGAAAGTGCTAAATTCTAGGAGCACAGCAGAGTA
The DNA here is from genome assembly GCF_037893015.1 of Macrotis lagotis. Lineage (NCBI taxonomy): Eukaryota > Metazoa > Chordata > Mammalia > Peramelemorphia > Peramelidae > Macrotis > Macrotis lagotis. The sequence goes on from NC_133658.1 coordinate 481,695,985, forward strand.
ACTGAGTTATTTAAATTTAGAGTAAACATCCCTGCTCTTCATCAATGCTTTTTGTCTCAAACATAGTAATGTCATCTTGGACCCTTCGATGGTGAGAGACAAGACCCAACCATACCCATATTCTCTAAGTGTGATCTTCTATGTCCAGTCTCTTCTAAGTCCAATCTCCTCTAAGTTCAATCTCTTTAATTGTCTTGAGAGAACAATTTTCAAGAGTTATAATTATTATAGCTTCCCTTTTAATGTTGTTTGCTATTTGATGGTCTTGACTAGCATTTGTTATGTTTCATTTTGTTTTTTCGTTCCTCTTTTCATTTATCATTTATGCATCTCTTGAGTCGTGTATTTGGGGATTGAATTCTCTGTTCACTTCTGGTCTTTTTGTCAGTAAATTTTGGAAATCCTCTATTTTGTTGTACATCCAACTTTTCCCTCTGATAGTATTTGCTGAATTTTGGAAGGCACTAAATTCTTGGTTTTAATCCCAGGTCTTCAGCCCTTCAATGTTGAGGCTGATAGGTCCTGTATGAGTTTGATTGTGTTTCCTTTATATTTAAATTGTTTCCTTTGTGCTACTTGCAGTATTTTCTCCTTTATTTCAGAGTTTTGGAATTCAGCTATAAAACAGGAGTTTTTATCCTGGGATCTCTTTCTGGAGGGTTCTTTGTATTCTTTCAATGGTTATATTGTCCTCTTCTTGTTCTAGCCTATTTGGACAGTTTTCCCTGATAAATTCCTGCATAATGTTTTCCAGGTTCTCTTTTTGATCTAAGCTTTCTAGTAGTTTCATGATTTACAATTTATGTCACCTGGATCTATTTTCCAAGCCATTTGCTTTGCCTAAAAGATACTTTACAATTTCTTCAATTTTTTTAGACTTTGTATTTCACTGGATGGAATCTTCTAGTCTTATAGATTCATTGGTTCTATTTGTTCAATACTATTTTTTTAGGTTTTTATTTCCTTCAATTAACTTTTGTGATTCCTTTCCCATTTTGTTATTTTTATTTTTAACAGAGTTGATATCTTTGGTCAATTTTTCGTAATTCTCCTGCATGATTCAAATTTCTTTGTTCCATTTTTCTTCTTCCTTCCTTCTTTGGTTTTTAAATTCATTTTAAGCTATTATATTAGCCTTTGGATTTGAGTCCAATTCATAGATTCTTTTGAGACTTCCCCTATGAGTAATTTTTCACTGATTTCTTCTTCTGATATGACATTGTTATCATCTTTATCTGCAAAGTAGTTGAGTGCCCTTTTATCTTTTTTTGTTCTTTGTTGTTGTACTAGTTCTTCCCCTTGGGTACAGGGAGTATAGATCCAAACTTTTTATGTTGGAGCTGGGGTCGGATTCCTGGTTTGTAGTTTGCCATACAGTGGTTTGTTCCAAACCCAGGACTACTTTTGTGTTGGTGTTCCCCTGGTTCAGACCTTGTTGTTGGGACCCTTCCTCTGCTGGCTTGCTATCTAGCCAGGGGGACCTATGCTGTTGTCTAGCTGTCAGGACCTGGATGCACTGTGTCTTTAAGCCTCCCACTGGCTTTCCCCCTCTCCCACCTAGCTTGGCTTTACTCCCCATTCTCCCCCCAAAGAGACAGATCTACACTGAAGATCCTCTATGACTGAAAATTTCTTTGGTTCTTCTCTTTTTCTTGGTGGGATCTGTAGCTTTAATGTCAGTGCAGAGGCTTCATTTATCTTTGGTAGGAAAAAGCTCTGGAAGCATGTTAGCTTCATGCTGCCATCTCGGCTCTGTCCAGAAAGTCCTCAATAGAATCTATTTCACAAGAATAAGATTCACACCAATATTCATAAGTAAGTATATGTTAGATATGTACATCTGTGTTATATATAATTTGTGGAATAACTGCCATTGTGATGTATGTGTATGTGTGCATGCAAGTGTGTAAGTATATACAAAGAGAAAGAAAGATAGAGAGAACACAGAGAGACAGAGACAGAGAAAGAGAGAGACAGACAGAGAGAGACACATAGACTCAAAAAAGAGAGGGAGAGAAAGAGGGAGAGGGGGAGAGACAGAGACAGAGATAGAGAGACAGATTTGCAAACCTTAAAATGCTTTGTAAATGCTAGTTATAATTATTTTTGTTAGAAAATTGGACTAGAATATAGGATGATTCTGGATTGAATTTCACTACTTGACACTTTCTATATGCATAATCACATATATAACATTAAATAAATTCTCAGAAACTTTGCTTCCTGATCTGCAAAATGGGGCTAATAATAATACCACAGTGCCTATTTCACAAGGCTCTTGGATAGTATGAACTTAAATTGCTATGTGAACTTTAAAGTGCTATATACCATTTAAGTTATTATTAAGGTAAATCTTGATATTTTATAGCTGCCAATATCATTAATAATAAAGGTTTCGATTTTTTTCAGGGGTAGGGGGTCTTGCCTATATAGTTTTCAGTTATTAGCCAATAAAATTTCAAGCACAGTGCCCTAGACTTGAGGGAAGAAAAAATAAATAAGCAAATGAATGAAATAAACAAATAAATAAATGGACTGATGTGATGGAATTGCCCATTTATCATTATCATTACTAATAAATAACAGTGATAACTAACATTTATATGCTGATTTAAAGTTTGCAGAAGGGAGAGAGCAATCAGATGAGAAAAATGCTCCAGAAATTGAATCCTAGCAGTACATAAATAACCCTGAAGCAGTATGGGTGTGACCTAGAAGATTCCTGCATTGAAATAACCTAAATAAAAATCTTAGTTTTTGAGATTTTTGTATTTTTTTGGTTGCACCAAGGAAATGATTTTCGTTAAAGAAAACAAAAAAGACAAAAACGAACATTTTGGGACCAGTTCAGGAGATAAACTTATTCTACCACAGTTTTAATAGCATGATTTCTCATCACATGTGTAGAGCACAGGACTTCCCCTGAAGCATGTCTGTTCTGAAGTCATTTTGGTTTTTATGAAGTCATATCACCATTAGACTTTTGTTTAGAAAATTGGCCAAACTGTTCGATGAGGAAAATTAATTCCTTCTGAAGAACTGATTGAAATACTTTTTTTAGGTCATGAGTTGAAATGGGCTATGTCTTCTCATAGTATTTGTGCCTTCATTTCTTTATAAAAATGAAGTCATTTATAATAACTAATAGTGATAATGTACTTTAATATTTAATTGAAGAGGGATAGCTAGGTCACAACATGGATAGACCACACTAGTCCTGGAATCAGTAGAACCTGAGTTTATATCTAACCTCAGGCACTTAAGAATTACCAGCTCTCTTACCCTGGCCAAGTCACTTAACTTGATTGTCTCACTCCCCAAAAAAATTTGACTGAAGAGACTAGAATATGAAAGGACTATATATAATGTTTCTGTCTAATCATATGGTTAATTCATTTTTATATGACCCAGATATTTGTAAATATATACATGCCCATCGTGTTAAGGATACTGTTGATTGATTACTGAGATGTAAATAAAAACTAAGATTTTCAGAGAAAAAAAAGATGAAGTTTGCAGAGCACTTTAAAAATATCTGATTTAACTTTCACAGAAATATTGTGAGATATAATTATTATACCTCTTTCACAGATAAGGAAACTGAGACTAAAAGAGACTAAGAGAAATGCTCAAAGTCACATAGCTAATAATGTCTGAAGCTAGATTTAAATTCAGCTTTTATTGATCCCAGAGTCAGTGGTCTCTAGCATTGGGACATCTTATTGATCACTTACACTACTTCCATCTATCAAATCATATAGTGTAAATTTAGAAATGACTTCCATTTACTTTGTAAATATTCTATAAAGACCACCATTAGCAACAGATGAACATTTTCATTTTCAAAAAATATTTTATTGATTTTTTTCCTTGTCACTCTCACTTCCCAACCACGCTCATCTATCAAAACACATAAATGAAGTCAAACAAGATAAAATATATGGAGAGAGAGAGAAAGTTCTACATTAAATTGAGATAGATTTCTGACTATACCTTACCAAGAACTTTCTAACACTTCTTTGCATATTATAGTTTTCTAAAACTTTTGAAGTTCTTACAAATTTATTACTGAATATGCAGTAGAATAGAGACTAGCCCTGGATTCATTAGAACACTCTGTATGTATATATATATGTGTGTGTGTGTGTGTGTGTGTGTGTGTGTGTGTGTGTGTCCTTCTCTAAATTCACCTCAGAGTTTTCCTCTGGTCTTGTGATATGATGATGATGATGTGACCAGCAAGATGTTAGAATAGTAGCTTTCTGCAGATCTCTTCAATCCCCAAACTCCAAAAATATGTGTATATATACATATATATATATATGTATATATACACATATATGTGTACACTTATTATAAATGTATATATTTGTTTTATGTGAATATATTTATATATTTCTTTATATGTTTATCTACATATATATGTATCTTAGTTATATATATATGTGTACATATATATATATATATATATATATTTATATATATGTATGTGTGTATAATATGGCCAGTTCCCAAAGGGTAAAAAGAAAATGGTAAAATAAGTAATAATCCTGAGTATTATTGTTGAGATGGGAATAGGGTAATTCAAGGATATATATCATTTCATTAAAACTCAAAGAAGCAAAACCAATTACCTGTATTCCTTTTCTTTTAATTTAACAATTTTAACATTAGAATTTTGGGAATGATGGTATAACACATTCATTATGAATTGATTAAAGTCAGTTAAACTCCCAGCTTTTCTGTCTGCTTTGCTGCTAATCCATTGTTATTCTGGTGTGCCTTTCATGTATATGGTCTCATTTGAAGAGTCAGACTAATGCAGAAGTAATTGCTCAGGTCAGACAGTTAATGAGAGGCATTGCTAGACTTACTGCCATAGCAAAAATGCTGTGTGCATATGAAGTGAGAAGAAGAAAATAGTCTTTCCCATTAAAAATAAGGCTGCACTGAGTGGTCAGAGGAAAGATGATTATGTCTCTGCTTTCTCTAAAAGACAATAAATATGATGAATTTAGTTACACTTATTTATTAACAATAGTTCTATAAGTACTGGATCTGATGAAAATGACACACTATCTTATTTTTTTGACTCTTTCACTGGCTTCTATATAATTGTTCTTAGTAATTGTTATGTCCACTTACTTCATATATTTAAATGATCAAAACTCATAATCTTTCTAGTTAACAAACAGGAAAACTGTTAGGAACTGTTGTGTGTGGGAGTGCTGTGAACCTTCATCACTTGGTGTTCTTGAGCACCAGAGTCTTATCTTACTAAGTGCCATGGGAGTGGGAGTGGATTAGAGACTGGGAGGAATATTTAAGCACTTGTGTTTTGGTGAATAAATGGAGTACTTGGAGACCTTGGAGACACTGGTGTAAAGGGAGAACTTGTCTTCCTTGTCTCCCACCCCTCCAATGCTCACCTGGGGAAAAGATTGAGGGGGTCCAGAAAGGGGTCTCAACATATGAAGTCTAAACAGGGATTCAACAGAAAAGACTGAGACAAATAGCTATGAAGTTTGACTTTTATTGCCAATGGAAGTGATAAATTGAAATTGTATCAAAATTTCCCTTAACATTTCTAATAATATCCAATGATTGTAGCTTTCTGCTGGCTAGATATTTCTACATTAAACTGAGACAGATTTCTGACTATACCTTACCAAGAACTTTCTAACACTTCACACAATACAGTTTTCTTGAAGCTCTTACAAATGTATTACTTAATATGCAATAGAATAGGGACTAGCCCTGGATTCATTAATAAATGGAAACTCTTGAATGAGTACACTCTTCCTAACAATGAAAGTTAGCAACTTTTGTGCAATTTACAATCTTTTTTACTCTAATATTGAGAAGTTAACTTATTTGCCCAGTATATGTCAGAAATGTGCAATATAAAGAAAATATGTTGGATATCTATTCTTTAAATCTTCTTAGAGCCAGAAAGAGGAAGTAGGAAAGAATGAGATCAGAAAAATAGGTCACCAATCTACCTGGGACACTAAAGAGAAATTTAAAACTCAAGATAGGCAAAAGTATTATGATTTTTCTATGGAAAAAATTTATTCTGATTTCCAACCTAGGCTACTAATTATCAAGAATTGGGACCTTCCTTCCACCATTCTTTACCAGATATTCCAGTCAACCAATAATTGCCATGGGCCCCATTTAACAAGGAATAGGCCATGGGATGGGTTTTTAGTATTATATGGTTGGTTGATATTGCATTGGAGGGCCCAATAAGATCTTTGAAAATTGTAATATTCTTTTTCGATCTGTGAGGAGAGAGGGCAGTTTGGGTTTTCTAAGATAATGAAAGGATTATATTTTGGTATAACAATACTAATGTTTGTCCTTCATTTTTCAAAGAATCAGGGAGGTGATGCCATGTCAAGTACATGAATTGAATTTGAGTAAGGGGGCCCTATGCTAAGTCACATCCTCACTTTCTCCTCCAGAGCCATCTGGGTTCAGTAACCAGATATGAATCAGGATGACTAAAGATAGCCCTGGATATGAGGCAATCAGGGTTAAGTGACTTGCCCAAAGTCACACAGCTAGTAAGTGGCAAGTGTCTGAGCCTGGATTCAAACTTCCAACCTCCAAATTCCAAGGTCCGTGCTCTAGCCACTTTCCCATCCAGCTGCCAATTTACAATCTCATTGAGTGTGCTCCCTTCGATAGATTAGTCTCAACTCTAAACCTTTGTCATCCTATGCCTTTTACATCAGTGTCCTTCTCTAAAACCTATTCAGAGACTTCCTCTGGTCTTGTGATATGATGATAATGATGTGACCAGCAAGATATTAGAATAGTAGCTTTCTGCAGATCTCTTCAATCCCAAAATTCCAAAAGAAAGGAATTATATAGCATATATAGAGCAATTATGGCTGTCTCCATAACACAATGCTTACATCTCATTGGGTGGGAGATGGGCACAAGGGAGAGAGAGAATTTGGAATTTCATTTTTTTAAAAAAATTTAATGTTTTAAATAAATAATTTTTAACAAGAAAGGGGGTGAGAAAATCAAGGCTCTCAGCATTAAAAATGAGCCACAATATTCAGAGGCCAGAAAAGAATAATGCAGCTATGGCTAAACTTCTTCCCACAGAGGTTATTTAGGATAGAAACTTAATCCATTTAATATTCATAATTTCCAAGGAGTGGTGGTTAAGGCTACTTTGAGCTTATAATGCAATAGAAAAGAAGCGAACAATGAATGAATCATGGGGAAAACAAAAATATTGCTGAATCTAAAAATATCAAGAGAGAAACACTGAATAAAAGACTATTCCACAAGAAGAAAAATTAACAAAAGAACCTAAAAACAGAATGAAGAATTATTAAAAATTTCAAAGAAAATCTGAAGAAATCAAATAACCTTTTATATATTGGAAATAAACCAATATGGTCCAATGAAAGACAAATCTGTGCTCTACCCAGAAGAACTCTTAGAAAAAGTAAGAGATTGAAGAATGGTTCAAAATCAGAAAATATAAGCAGACAATTTAGAAGTGAATTATGTCAGAAACAAGAACTCTCAACTCTAACTTATAAAGAAACAAATACAAATAAGAGAGTATGGAAATTGAATACATATTAGACAATTTATTTTAAAAAGGTAGAAGCTTTCAGAACAAGGAGGACATAATAGGAATTCCAAGGCAATGAACAGGAAAGTGTTTGGCAGAAGAGAAGTAAAAGAAAACCATATTAAAAGAACACATGAGTTTAATACAAAGTAAAGTGATTGATTTTAAAGAACACAGAAATAGTGTAAGGAACATTGTTCTTCCAGCAGAACATAGCAATTTACTAATAAATCAAAATATCATAAAGCAAGGAATGTTATTTTAAAAAACTGTTAGTCAAATCTTCCAAGAGAAATTTCAAATCAGTTAAAATATTGATCTAATTCATATTCTTCCTCCTCCCATTCAGATCAGGATCCACTTCATTATCCATGTACAGGACGAATACCTACTTGTGATATACAATTTAGACTAACACAGTGTAATACCTATCTAATTTTATTCCATAATCTGGGCATTAAGGATTCTTTATTGGCTTGGTTTTCTTGTGTAATTATGATTCTTCATTCATGTATACATTTTATATTTTATGAAAACTTAATCTACTCCTTGAGACACAAGTTAGGCAGTTTTAGGGACTATGTGAGCTGGCTGGCCAGTAGGGTACCACAGGATTAAATACTAGTATTTACCCTAAACATCTAAGAGTTTAAATTAAGTTATGCTAATGATAATAATAACAACAAATATCATTTGCATGTTGTTTTAAGGTTTTCAAAGAAAAGATCTTTATATTTATAATCTTATTTTATACTCACAAGAATTCTGTGAAGCAGTTGCTATAATATCTCTATTTTAAGGATGAGGAAAGGGAAATTGAGAGAGGGTAAGTGATTTATCCAGGATTATAGAGCTAGTGAGTATCTGAGGTAGGATTCAAACTCAAATATTCTTGGCTACACATCAAGTATTCAATCCATTGTCCCACCCTGTTAAAAATTGCTTATATGTAATCAGTGTACACACACACACACACACACACACACACACACACATATTTCATTCTTTACCTGAACATTGCTTATGTTCAGGATTAGAAGCACGGTAATCATTATATTTATTCTGTGATCAATGCTATTTGGATAGCTTTATTTTCAAATAGGTCCCCGATTGTAGTTGCTCATTCTTTTTAATGTTATTTTACTCATGGGATAATTACACATTAAAGTTCCTTGAAAGTTTGTTTTTCCCAAAGGAAATATACTCAATCAAGTAAATTCATTGTCAACAGGGGTGAATATAATCATCTCTGTCAATTAAGTTTTATTTTTGATCTTTTTAATCTATTATAAAATTACATTAACTGTATGATTTCCCTGAGGACCATTACTACATCTCATTCTCTTTTGATTTTTAAAAAAATTGTATTATAAAAAAACAGTCCCCTTGCTAGGTCTTTTTATATCCATATAAATATTAGTAATTATAGTGATCATAAAGGTAGAAGTAATAATAATAGTAAATAATACTAATATATTTCTCAATTATAAAATATTTTCTTTTTACTTAAATTTGATCCAATGATTATAGACAAATAAGTGAAAGGACATATGTAATAAGACTTTACAAATACTTGTTGAATGATTTTTTTGATTATGAAGGAAGCATAGAATTTATGTGCCAGAACTAATTTAATCCAAAAGTTGCATTTTTCAAGAGAAAACTGAGATCCAGAAGGGATGATTGGTTAATAGATGAAGAACCTGAAAGGGACTTAAATACCAAGTTTAACACATCCTGCTATACCCTACATAGCCAAAAATCTCTCAACTAGGAAGAGGCTGTCAGGATTTGCACCAGAGTCTCTAACCCCAGGGCCTATCCAGAACTGATTGACTAAAGATACATGAAAATTCAAAATATCAACCTACTCCCAAATAACCTCCATAGATAGATGTGCCTTTCAAACATTCCATATGATATTCTGCTTTTGGATGAAAATTGTTAAAAACTGAGAACTAATTAAAAAATGTGGCAAGAAGTATGATTACTTTTGGATTGATTAAAACCAATCTAAACTTTGATTTTCTGATGGTGTATAACAGGTAATCCTACAGAGTATATGAAATGAGTCAAAGTCCAATGTCTAGACAAAAAATTAAATTCTTTAAAATTGTTTTTATACCTTCCATAGTTCAAACATCATTGTCCATCAAGGCAATTAGATTCATCTTTTTATTGATGTTGATAAATGACACTTACTTGTTTTTTAATCTCTGAAAAGACCATGCCATCAGGGAGGTAATACCAACGCATTCAAGTGAATTGAATTTGAATGAGAGGATGCTGTAAAAAGCCAGTAGTCTCACTTTCTCTTCCAGCTTCATCAGGGTTCAGTGGCTATATATGGATCAGGATAACTCTGGATGCAGAGGGATACCTTGATCATTTAAACATTAAGGTTTCCTCAGGTTTGACTGAGTCAATATCCATGCACTCACTGAGGTTAGGTAACAGAGATGAAAAGAGGCAAAGAATGAGCTTTTCCAGAAAAAAAAGGAAGCTGGGGGGGTAAGGTCCCCATAATCTCTCAGTGACTGAGAAGAACCTCTTTTATATAGTCCATAAAATAAAATACATCTAGGAGATTAAGACCCTCAAGATTTCTGGTCCAAACAGAAGCAATTGCCATTTATATTCCATATGTATCAATCAGGGCCCAGCCAATGAACAAGTGAGCTTAGTCTGAGACCTATTGTTGGTCCATCAAGGAGAGTCAGAGTAATTTCAGGTAAACCTCAGGAAATATTGTTAGACATCTGGAAAAAAAATGATAGATATAGGAAGAAAGAAAGAAAGAAAGAAAGAAAGAAAGAAAGAAAGAAAGAAAGAAAGAAAGAAAGAAAGAAAGAAAGAAAGAAAGAAAAAAGAAAACTTCCCTCCTTTCTTCCTTTCTCCCATTATCTCTTAATTCTGGGACTTATGTAGCATTTTTGAGCGGAGCTATATTTACAGATAGGGTATATCATTTGTTATTTCATATAGCATATAATATGATTTGTATATCAGTCATTCCTTTCAAGTCACAGTGACTTGATAGATAAAATATAATTTGTTCACTTCATTATATGTGAAAGTCTAAAATCAACTTCTTTTCTATAGGTGACTAGGTATAGTTGTAGTTATAGGTAAATAAGAGAATATAAGAGAACCTGACTGATATTTATGTATATGTGTATATATGTTATATATATATATATATATGATGCATATATTCGTATTTTATATATACATATTTGATACATATATAGTTTTTGAAAATACTATAAATATATTTCCAAAGTAAACACTTAATATAAGAGTAATTCATATTTTTCTTGTGCCCAATCTTGGGTTCATTCCACAAGCATTTGAATCAATATTTTTAAGCATGTGCAGTAACATGCTAGATTAATATCCCTCCTATCATGAAGCTAATAATCTAATAGGGAAATTTAGAATATATACTCATGTGGCAAATATGTATTTATGTATTGTGCAGAGGTAGATTAAATGTGTTCACATGGGTTTCACATGTCTGGATATGGCTCATAAGGAGGCATGGATAGATGTACTTAGAGGGTCCTTCACCTACCATTGTCATTGAGACATTTTAATTCCTGACAGGAAGAGAAGGTTGTAGTCAAAAACTGGACATTCTGTTGTTGTCGGAGAAAGAGGTGCGGGCTATAATTATATTTAAATATTGTAATTCTGTGAGTGACAAATTTTAAATTTAACCCAAGTTCCTTACTGGTAATGAATGTTCCAAGATATACCCAGTGTTTCTCTTCCTTTCCACTAAATGCCATTTCCAAAATGAATGCAGATAACAAATTGCAAAGAAATCCATTTACCCAAGCCAGTAGAAAACAGAAATCAGAAAAGGCATATGGATAAGATTATTCAGAAAATGTAGAGTGAATGGTTAGCTCAACCAAGAGTGAGTTGTAGATCTCTCTGAAGGGGAAGTTCTACCAATTCTAGTATACCAAGCTGGTGAAAGAGACAACATCTATTTGTTGGCTCCTCTTCCCTTTAGGCACCTTCCACTGTTGGGAATCTCAAAATGAATGACTTTTTTTTCCCCTCAAAACAGAATGACTTTTTTTTCCTCGAAAACTGAAACCCACAAGATCAAGATGTCTTTTCTCAAGCTCTCATCAAATGTCCTCTGTGCATAGAAGTGGAACACAGAAATTTCTGATAATGAGGAAAGTCTTACAAAAATGCTACACTGAAATAATCATATTTTCCTTTCAGATATTTAAAGACAAAGGAGCCATAATGGAAGTAAAAGTGTTTCATAAACATATACTTCAACACCATCATATTACAGTTGAGGAAACTGACTCTGAAGGAGGTGAAGTGACCCACTAGTCAAAGATTGTAAAGCAACAAGTGTTTGGGATGGGATTCAAACAAGTATTTTGATTGCTAATTCAGTGTCTAGATCTCTTATCCTCAAAAACCTTACATATCAGTACCAAAAAGACTAATTTTAGCATCTGAGTTCTTATAATTGAATTATTCATTCAGTGAGGTGTCAAATAAAGCTCCCTTTCATTGGCAGCAAAAGGAGTCTAAAGCAAAGATCAGTTTTTAAAAAATAATCGCATTTGGGTGTTCTTAAAATTTTTGATAAAATGTTCCATTTTGGGGCATGGCAATCTTGTCCCTTTGTATACAAGTGCTGCAAAATAAGAATGCAATTTTAAGTCATTGTAACTGATTGACCCTTTCATTTCTCAATCTTATAATGAAAACATAACCTACAATCATAACAGAGGACATTAAACTAAAGGGTAATTTATTTCAAAGTCTGTTCCACCTAGATATGTGTATATGTGTTTGATAAAGTGCTATATATATTTACAGATATGGTACATCATTTGCTATCAGATTATAGATGGTATGACCTGTTATCATTAGCCATTCCTTTCAAGCCACAGTGACCTATCTGCAAGGCCCTATATTTTTATAGAGAAAATAGAATTTGTTCTCATCATTATATATAAAAAAGTAAAATGGACTTCACTTCTACAGTTTTTAGCTGCTTGGAAGATTAAATTGGCAATGCATTCATGCATCACACAGTGCATTCTTAATAGAGTAGCTATATTAATATTTTTAAAGGCAGCACAGAATGTAGCAGATGCAATCTAAAAGATTCATGTATAGAGGATTTAGCTAAATTGCTTTATTGTTTTAAACCAAGTTTGCTTTTAATAGAAACAGTTATGGATTCACTATTTTTGCAATGTTTGCCAATAACTACATAAGCTCTTTGTATCATGATGGTTGCATTCAGTAAGTTATCAAAAACAAAAGCCAGAAAATCTTAAAAGAAAGTAGACTGTGAGTCATATCATCTCTATTCTGTTTTGAGGAGCAGCAATGTTTTAGGTTCATGATTCAAACCCCCCCCCAGATAAATGAATAAAGAAATGTTTTGATTGACATCTCTATGTATGCTTTATTGAAATAGCAATCAAGAACTTTTCTGCTAATTACTATAAGGATAACAGCTGTTCTGCAAACTGAGGTTATTAACACATTTTCAGTTTCAACAAGTAGGAAAGCAAACACCAAAGATCTCTAGAATATGTCACTGATGATGATCCACACTCCCAGAGGGGAAATAGAGTATCTTCACGAACAGAAAAATGAAGTTTTTGCCCAAAGGCAAAACAACACTATTTGAGTTTGATGTCTTACATCAAGCATTGCACAACAGAATCTTGTCTTATTTACTAGTTTTATGAGCCTGGGTGTTAGCTCAACAACTATATAGTTTCTTTTACAAAACCAGGTCTTAGATCTATGTTTTCCATAAAAGTTGGTATGGTGATTGCAACAATTTGTAATTAATATTTTGCTTGCTTTTAAAAGGAGAGGTTTTTCTTGATAACTTTTGTTTTCATATTACCTATATTTTCCTCCATAAGACTCCTCATCAACTGCTTAGAAGTTCATGCTTTACAATGAAGAGTGCTATAAGGTTTAAAAATAGTTGAAAAAAAAGCAATAAAATTTAACAAAACTGATCAGTACATAAAAAAACTGATGTATTTTTTGTTGCATTTGTTTGTCCTCCAAGTCCCACAAAGGTATGGGGTGATGCTTCTCATACTCTTCTTTGGGTTCAGGATTGATCTTTATAATTTTTTTTTAAAAAATATCACTCTTGCTTTCTCTTGTTTGGAAGTGAGCAGAAAAGTGAGGGGAAAAATAATTTTTTTGTTACTGGATGATATCTAAATTTTGATAATATGAAATGACTTCAAAAGTAGAAAGAATTTCATCTAAGTCTTTATCAATCAATACACAAATGCATTAAAGTTGTATGCTCTCTTTTAATTGAAATAACATTTTTGTAGTTCTGTGTTATTCTATGCAGGGATAGAAAACTGTGGGGATTTTTAAAATGTGCAAAGTATCTTAGCATTTAATGTGCTATAGAAATATCAGTTGTTATCAGGGACATTACTATTAACTCTTTCAGTAAGGGAGTATGTGATGTTGAAAAAATAGCATGTTTTCATCATGTTTTATTGGTTATTTATTTGTTTTGACTTCATTTATAGGGTAGTTAGGAAGAAACTAACATAAACTGTAGTTATAATTGATTCCTTGTGAAATTCATATCTTGCCCCAAATTTGGCACAAAATATTCATTGGGATCAAAGGGGGGAAAAATTCAAAATCAAAGAATCAAAGCAGCAAGTTGATACACTGAATAGAATTCCAGGTCTGGAATCAGGAAGACTCATCTGCTTCAGATATTTACTAGCTGTAAGACACTATTTGCCTCAGCTACTTCATCTATAAAGTGGACTGGAGAAGGAAATGGCAAACTCCCTTAGTATCTCTGTCAAAAAAAAAAACAACACACCAAAAACCCAGATGAGGTCATGAAGAGTCAGACATAACTGAAAAGCAACTGAACAGCAATCATTATTACAATCACCCTTATTCTTATCTTTTTAATTGTCCTCAACTAGAAATGGTCTGAGATCAAAGCTATTATTTTTGTATATTTAACATTAAAATTATTACCATCATATTCATAAAATTTTATTTCAACTCGTAATAACCTAGGGATGTGTGTATTTATATATGCTTATATACATGTGCATACATATCTATATTTATGCAAAATATAAAAATATTTAAACCATAACAGTAAAATTATCAGAGTTTTCAGTCAACTAAGAAATTTTAAGCACTTAACATACATGAGGCACTATATCCTAGGTGCCAGAGATATAATTACAAAGGATGAAACAATTCTCAGATACAAGAAGCTTGTACTTTGATTGGGCATATGAGAAGTACATATAAATAAAAAGAAATACATAACAGGGAGAAAAAGTACTAGCAATTTAGAGTAGACTACCTAGTAGAATGACTTCTGATAGAAGGTGGTGAGGGACCTGTGGCTTGAAGGAAGAAAGAGATTCTTGGAGGAAGAGTTGAAAAATAGTGATTTCCTTGGCAATGGCTACGATCAATGCCAAAGCACTATAATTGGGAGATGGATTGTCAAATGTGAAGAATGGATATGAGGCTGCTTTGGTTGCATTAGAATGTCCAATGAGTCTGGAATGGTGTTTTGCAGTTAGACAATAGAGGAGCTTAGGAACCACAGAGTTGATAAAGAGAGGAAAGATATGATCAAGACTGTTGTTCAATGAATCACTCTATGGAAGATGATCATTTTGAACATCCTAATTAAAAAAAAATCTTGTAACTCAGAATCTGATAAGTTTAGGGAACTTCCAGGGCAGAGCCAAGATGGCGTCATGAAGCTAACATGTTCCTGGAGGTTTTCACTACAAAGAAAGTAAGTCACTCCTCTCACAGTCACACTACAGATCCCCCAAAGAAAAAGAAGATAAAAAGAAGTTTTCAACTTTGGACATTGTAAAGTTCTGTTTCTTTGTGGGAAATAAAGCCCAGTGAGGTTGGAGAGCGGAAAGCCAATGGGAGGCTTTAAGCCACAGTGCAGTCCAGGTCCCTACACTCAACAACAGCAGAGGTCTTGGCAGCTAGATAGCAGGGCAGCAGGGAGGACTCCAGTCCCAAACAGAGTCTGAACCCTGAGAATACCAAAGTAAGAGATAGATATGGGTCAGGAACAAACCACTGCTAAGTCAGAAACTTGACATAAATGAGGGAAAAAATTTCAAAGGCAATGTCTAGACTGTATAGGCAACATCATGGCCAATGATAAACCTGGGTTCAGACCCCAGCCCCAGCAAAAAAAAGCATGGATCTATACTCCCTATACCCCAGGAGCAGAGGTAAAACACTAAAGGTGAGCAAAAAAGCTAAAAGAATGCTCACTGTAGAAAACAAATTTACTGAGATGATAATAGTGCTGTGTCAGAAGAAGGTGGCAAAGAAAAATCACTCATGGGAAGAATCAAACCAGTCTCTAAATTGGACTCAATACAAAAGCTCACTGAAGAGCTTAAAAAAAGAATTTAAAAACCAAAGAAAAGAGGAAGAAGAAAAATGGAAAAAAGAAATGAAAGTCATGCAGGAAAATCTTTGAAAAGTTGACCAGAGAATTTAACACATTTAAAAAAGAAAAAAACCCCATAATTTAAGGAAAGAAAATCCTAAAAGCTAGACTCTACAAGACTATAAGATTCCACCAAACAAAATGAAAAGGCTGAAAAAAAATTAAGAAAATGTAAAGTACTTATTAGGGAAAATGAATGACCTGGAAAATAGATCCAGAAGAGACAATGTACATATCATCGGACTACCAGAAAAATTTAGACCAAAAAAAAAAAAAAACCTGGAAAACATCATGCAGGAAATCATAAGGGAAAACTGTCCATATCTTCTAGAACAAGATAACAATATAGTCACTGAAAGAATTCACAGAACGCCTCCAGAAAGAGACAAGAAGATAAAAATTTCAAGGGCTGTAATAGCTAAATTCCATAATTCTCAAATAGGAAAGAATATTTCAAGCAGCAAAAAGAAAACAACTCAAATACAAAGGAAACACAATGAAACTCACACAGGACCTATCAGTCTCAACATTGAAGGATCCTGGGATTACAAATCAGAATGTACTACTCTGCAAAATTCAGCACATACTGTCAGGGGAAAAGATGGATTTTCGACGAAATAGAAGACTTCCAGAACTTCTTGAAACAAATACCAAAAATGAATAGAGAATTCAATTGCCAAATACAGAACTCAAGACTTGCATAAACAAGGTAAATGAAAAGGGGTAGGAAAAAACAAAACAAAACAAAACAAATGTTGTTAAAAATCATCAAATTGTATACAACACTAAAAGTGAAGATATAATACTTCTAATTTTTTAGATATTTAATTCTCTTAGGATAATTAAAGGTCAGAATAAAATTGAAGAGTGAGCTAAAGAATATTGGTATAATTGGGGCTTATCTCTCCATTGAAGAGGTCTAAAATCACATCACTATATTTGAGAGAAAAAAGCACTGAAGAAAAGCAGGAGTGTTAACTTTAAACTCAAGTATTTCATTATACTTTGACCCAATTTAATTCTACTTTGCTTAGCACTTTGTCTAATGAGGGCATCTTAAACTGCAAGGTCCTGAGTCAGTGTCTCTGTAACTTACAATTTTTGTAATGTTCTCAGGTGAGACCTCCATATCTTCCCAGTACTCAGAGATCTTTAAGATTCTTACAGTTAATTGGATTAGGGTTTCACTTAACCCTTGCTTCACTTAACAAAGGGTTAAGTACCCTGGGTAGGGAAGGGAGAAAACAGGCCTGGGGGGAGGAGCAAAAATGGATTGAAATTGGATAACTTTGACTCATGAGGAAAATTGTGTATACTTGAAAGGTACTTGAAAAGGGGGTAAGAAAAATGATTATAGTTATAACTATAATCTAAATCATAATTTGATGTAAATTGAGTCAATGCTGCTTATCAAACAATCAAGTAAACAATCTATGATGATACATTGATAACAAAATGAGCTTATCAAGTAATCAATCAAATTATGATTGATGATACCTGATTAATAGTATTAGAGCAATAAATAACACCAAGGGAAGAGGCACAAAGATTTATAATTTTAGAGGGAAAGAAGGAAGAATGTGAATGTCAAATAAATTCTATTCAATAGATTTAGCCCAGAAAGGGAATAAGAAACATTCCCACTTGGGTTTAAAACTATAACCTAAGTGAAGGGGGGGGGGGGACTGGGAAAGGGAATAATAAAAGAAGAAGGAACTGATAAAAGAGAAGGCAAAGGTATAAGTGAAAATGAACTGAAAGATAATTTTTAAAAGAAAAGTCTAAGGGGAAAGGTAGTAAAATTTTGGTGAGGAAGAATAAGAGAAAAGGAAAGAAAAAAATATAAATGGAGAAACATAGCATGGAAGGAAATACAGAATTAGTCATCTTAACTGTAAATGTAAATGGGATGAACTGTCCCATAAAATAGAAGTGGATAGCAGAATGGATCAAAAAAATAGAATCCTATAATATATTGTTTACAAGAAACACATTTGAAGCAGAGAGATATATATACACAAAGTAAAGGTAAAAGGATGGAGTAAAATATATTATGCCTCAACTGAAGTAAAAAAATATCAGGGGTAGTTCCTAATCTTAGATAAAGTAAAAGCAAAAATCAATTTCATTAAAGGGGATAAGGAAGGAAACTACATCTTCTTAAGAGGTCATAAATCATTCACTAATAAATTTCCAAAGGATATGAACAGTTTTCATATGAAGAAATTAAAGCTATATACAATTATATGGAAAAATGTTCCAAAATATTATTGATTGGTGAAGTGCAAATTTAAACAATAATGAGCTATCATCTCACACCTATCAGATTGTCCAAGATGAGAAAAATAAAGAAAATAAAGAAAATGATCAATCTTGGAGAGGATGTGGGAGGATTGGGTCATTGATGTATTACTAATAGAGTTGTGAATGGATCTAACCTCTCTGGAGAACATTATGGAACTGTTCTGAAAAGAGTAATGAAACTATTTATACCTTTGACCCAGCAATTACAATTCTAGGTCTATATCCAGAAGAAATTCTAAAAAAGGGGGGGGGGCAAAGTCCTACATGTTGCAAAATATTCATAGTAGCCCTTTTTGGAGTGGCAAAGAATTGGAAATTAAGGGGATGTCCATCAGTTGGGGAATTGCTAAACAAGTTATGGAACATGAATACCATGGGATTCAATTGTTCTTTCAAAAACCATAAATGTTTGGACTCTAGAGAAGCATGGAATGATTTATGGGATCTGATGCTGAGTGAAGGAAGTAGAACCAAGAGAAAAACGTATATATCAACCACAACATTGTGCGATGAACAACCTTGATGGAAGCAGCTCTTCTCAGCAGTTTAGAGAGCTAGAACAACTATATTAGACTGGCTATGGTCTATGTTATCCTCATCCGAAGGAAGAAAAACAAAACAAAACAAAACACCCACAAAAATAAACAACTGTTCAGAATCTGATGAACACTTTAAAAAAAGTTATCTCTTAGTATCTCTTTAACTTAATCCTAATTCCTCATACCAGAAATAACTAGTCTGTAAACATGTTTATCAAATTATGTATGTACAATGCTAACCTGACCACCATTGAGGGGAGCTGGGTGGGAAGGGGTGATGGAAGATAAATTTTGTAACTTAAAAATATGCAGGTGGGGCAGCTAGATGGCACAGTAGATAGAGCACTGACCCTGGAGTCAGGAGGACCTGAATTCAAATTCGACCTCAGATAGTTAATAAATAATTCCCTAGCTGTATGATGTTGGGCAAGTCACTTAATCTCATTGCCTTCAATAAAAATTTTAAAAAATATTTTAAAATATGCACATTGATTTGGATGAAATTTTTTTAAAAAATGATCTAGTAAGTTTAATATAGAACTGAATCCCATTTGAGCCCATTGAAAGATCTTTTTTTACTGTGATGAAACCTTTAAGAAAAGTAGGAAAAATGTGTGATGAACTAAAAGATAATATTATGGTTTAAGAAAAACATTATCATTTTACTCAATTACAGATAGGGGTTGTTGGAGATATTGTTTTGGCATACCCAAGATATTTAGTATTGTTTAATTTTTTCTGTTTTAACAGGATAGTATAATAAATTAGAAAGCTAATATTCTCATAATGTAAAATGCTTAGGGGAAAAGTCACACTATGTCCATTTTTATGATATTCAACTGAAAGAGCATGTTTCAATTGTTTTAAGACATGGATTTAGGGGGCAGCTAGTTGGCACAGTGGATAGAGCACTGGCCTTGAAGTCAGGAAGACCTGGGTTCAAATCCAGCCTCAATGATAGAACCAGAATCAAGAGTTATTAACAAAGGTCATAGATAAGAACTGGAAAAATTTATTTCTAGAATTGTGTTTTCCTAGGCTATCTTTAAAAAAATCAATTGACTTAAAAAAATCAATCAATGGGGTTATTTAAAAGACTAATCAGTATAGTAATGTGAGGCTAAATAATTGAAATGACTTAAATTTAACTTTTTAAAAAACAATTTATTGATAATTTTGATTTTTTTTAACAAGGTAGTGGGGATAACTTACTTGCCCAACGTCACATAGACTAATTATTAAGTGTCTGAGGCCGGATAATTTTGATTTTTATAACAAGAATTTTATAATATACAGGGGTCTCCCGTCTTCCATGTATTACTGCAGTTGGCATATATTGTTCTTCATATCTATTTGTTTTGATGTACATCAGTTCATACAATTTCCCTTCAAGTTTTTGCAAATTCCTTTCATCTATTATTTTTCATACAGCAAGATAATTTTTCTTTATTCAAATGAAAAGGTTACCAATTTTGTTTGTCAAAAATATGGACACTATATATTAAGGTACAGAAAAGAGACTATAGTAATAAATGGTAAATAATGTCAGTGAATAATAACTTATCTTACATTTTGATTCTTCCCTTTTTTTTGGTACAACTTAGCACTATATAGCCTCCTTTGTTGTCTTGACCTCATCCAGCACCACAATCATGGTCTTTCATTTTTTCCTAAGTTATAATTAATCTTTCTATATTTAAAGATCTGCATTAATATTTTTTTCTTCAAGAATCTTTATACAAGAAAGTAGCACTTATGAGAAAATTTTAAAATGAAACACAGATATATCAGGGGAGAGTTATTTTCTGTGTGTGTGTGTGTGTGTGTGTGTGTGTGTGTGTGTGTGTGTATGTGCGCGCTTGTATTTAATTTTATTTATTTAAGGCAATGGGATTAAGTGACTTACCCAATGTCACATAGCTAGGCAATTACTAAGTGCCTGAGGCAGGATTTGCACTCAGATCCTCCTGACCCCAGGGCCAGTACTCTAACCACTGTGCAACCTAGCTGCCCCAAAAGTATTTTTGAATATTAAAAAAGTAAAAATTAAATTGTGCTTGCTTTTAAATAAAAGGTAGTTTTTTTCATCTCTGTCTTTGTCTGTCTGTATAATTCACTCTTCTCTCTCTCTCTCTTTGTCTTTCTGTATGTTTCTCTCTGTCTTTGTCTCTCTCTCATCTCTGTTTCTTTCTGATTCTCTCTCGCACATCAAAGATAGCTTTGTCATTTCCAAATCATTTAATTATACAGAGAGTATTGAAAATTAGAAGTCTTCTTCTTTTAGGTTTTTTGCAAGGCAATGAGGTTAAGTGGCTTGCCCAAGGTCAAACAGTAAGTAATTATTAAGTGTTTGAGGCAGGATTTGAACTCAGGCACTACTGACTCCAGGGCCAGCGGTCTATCCACTGCACCACCTAGCCGCCCTGAAAATTGGAAGTCTTTTAATGCTTCAATGTGGCATGGCATGGAGATGAACCTGGGTTTTCAAGACTATTAAGAATAGTATTAGAAGTAGTAGGTACTATAAAATGTAAATGTATTCATATATAGGATTAATATTGATGTGTGTGTGTGTGTGTGTGTGTGTGTGTGTGTGTGTGTGTGTTTATTTGAGTATGACTCTAGTTAGTATAGTGAAAGACTGGGTCTAGAAACAAATGAGATACTCAGAGGTCATTCAAAATGTTATAAAGAGATTTAATTGATTATAGCAGGAAATAAAAAAGATATTCAGGAAGACAAAAGATATTCAAGAAAAACATTGAGATGACCTCAAGTTCATTTGGTTTAGAAAAGCCTTCTGGCATGAATTATCAGATAATCTATTAGGGAAACAGTAGAGAAATATTAGAGTTACTTGTGCCTGTTCAATAGATGAAGAAGTAATACCAATAGTGTGACTCTTTAATGACTGGAGGCAACAAAGTATCAAGGAAATTCTCGATATCATTTAGGGAAAAAAATAGCCTAACTTGCATGAAGGATTTGGGAGAGATTAGGATTTTGCTCATGCTACAGAAGCTTTCATCAAAATATAGATTACACACAGTGATAAAATTTTCAGTTCCAGAAACTCTCAGAGAACATACTATGAACATGCTTCAATCTTTCTTGGTAGTGGGGCAACCAGTTGGCATAGTGGGTAGAGCACTGGCCCTGTAATCAGGAAGACTTTAGTTCAAATCCAGCCTCAGATACTTAATAATTACTTAGCTTGTGTGACCTTGGGCAAGTCACTTAACCCCAGTGTTGCATAAAAAACCAAAACAAAAATATTTATTGGTAGAGAATGTAACAGAACTCAGGATGAATTCCCTATTGTTGAAATATGTCGGGGGCAGCTAGGTGGTGTAGTGGATAAAGCACCGGCCCTGAAGTCAGGAGTACCTAGGTTCAAATCCGGTCTCAGACACTTAATAATTACCTAGCTGTGTGGCCTTGGGCAAGCCACTTAATCCAGTTTGCCTTGCAAAAAAAACCTAAAAAAAAAAAAAGAAATACATCTATATGTTGTCCAAAATATAGAGGTAGGAGTAGGAATTGAGGAAAATCAATTCTCTGAATATTTTCCAGTGTATGTATAGTACAGTGTAGATACAGCCTGAAATTTGAATTGCATAAGTTACATAGATCATATTGAAATAATAAGATCTGGAAAGGAAAGATACTTGAAGTAGTCAATAAACAAATGTGAAACATCTCTCCAAGTACTTTGAAAATGATCTGCTTTCATTGGAATCACTATATTTGAGCAATACCAATTCAGCATTCAATGTAGTATTGATGAATTGGCAATGACTGGACATGAAAACTATTCTTCAGGCAATGCAATTTTGAAGACATGATGAGATTGATATTGAACATGTATGTAAAATAATTCCAAGTAAAAAAAAATCATAAATCATTCTTTTCCAATAATAAAAAGATAATGAAAAGTAAATTGGTTGTTATGACTCAAATATGTATTTTCTCATCTCCATAATTTTTAATGTAATTATCCTATACACATGTCAAGATCATCCTTAATGAAAATATATGGTAAAGAATTGGTAGGATTTTATAAAAGGGTTTCTATAGCAAACCATATCTTTGCAATTGTACAAGAGATTAAGAAAATGAGCAGATTTAGAATTGTGACCTCAGATAAGATGAAAATATCTGGGGGAATGTGAAATCCAAAAGTGTGATTTTTGTATCTATGGGGAATTCCCAATATTGAAAATTCTTCAATCAAGTAGATCAACAAATGCTTTGCAACTTCTAGTCTTCAGAAATAGCCTGGGTTACTGATCTGTTAAATGATTTGTCCATTCTCTATGGTCAGTATTTGTCAAAGGCAGGTTTTGCAGTAGACCCTCCTGAGTCTTTCTACCAAGTCAACTAGTTGCCCCACTACCAAGAAAGATTGCAGCATGTTCATAGTATGTTCTCTGAGAGTTTCTGTAACTGAAAATTTTATCATTAAATATAATCTATCTTTTGATGATATACCCACTATACCTACACCAAGGTGCTCTGAATTTAAATGCTAATCACCACAGGGGAAAAAACTAAACCAAACAAACTTCCCTTAGTAACAGGAATTACAAAGACTCCAGTATAAAAATTCTTTCTAGTAGTGCAGCACAGGAATATGGTATTGGTCAATGATGCCTCTGAATCTTTTTCATTAAGCTTAAAAAGTAGGAGAACTGTGAAACTAGCCTTGGGTCTACTTAATCTTAGGTTGTTTGCTAATGCAAAGCAAATCAGGTGGAAAACCTTCTTTGCTGTCAACATCAACTGTGAATCAACTTCTAAATTACTTTCAGGTAAGCCCAACAACATTAGGAATGGCAGCACTCTGCTTATCAACATATATCATCAATCTTCTGTCTGTAGCCAGCCACTGCAACCATCATGCAGAGACTCAATTCTTGTAAAGAAAGGGTCAGCTATCCTGACAGTTTACCCAGCAATTTCCTTCTATATGGCATGCAAGCCATACTTTATGAAAAACTTTTCACCCCAATAAAGAGAGAGAAGAAGGCAAGTCCTATGCAAGTTACTACCACCAATTCAACTGCTCCTCAGACTATAATGGAGGTAGCCCAGGACTCTAAACCAAAGAGCTTAGCAGGGGAAGTTCCACTCAAATTATCAGACCTGCAAACTTCCTTTCTGGACACACTTACCAACACTGATGGAAGCAGTCAGTGTGAAGGACACATAGTCCATCAGGATTGAACTTTAAATATGAGATACCTGGAGAAAAATGCTTTGATGACATTGAGAAATCACTGAGAAATATCACTTGTTGGGATGTTCTGGGGAGGATTCTCAGTCTAGTCCAGGTTTAACTAGATGGCCTTTAATGTCCCTTTCAACTTTCAACTTCTAAGATTATCTGAACATAAGATGCTACTTTATCTATTATTTATTGATTTTTTAAAAAAATACTTAAATTGATGGAATAAAATGATCCCTTGATGGGTGTATTCATACAAGGTGTCCCTTATATCAATAATTTCCTCAGTGTAATAGGTACATAAATCATGGAATACCATAACTGCAGAATAGTACAAATTGGGACATGGAAAAATTTATGATGGATATCAACATATTAGTAACTATGGCTGCTTATCTTGGCAAAGGAATTAAATTATAGGAAAGTTAACTATAGTTTTAAAGTAAAATAAAAATGATTAGAAGCAAGTAGGCATGACTTCTTGGGCAGAGCCCAAGATGGTGAGATGAAACTAGTGTGCTACTGAAGTTTTTCCCCACCCTAAGTTAAATGAAAGCTCTATACAGACATTAAAGCTATAGATCCCACCGAGAGATAGATAGATAGATAGAGAGAGAGAGAGAGAGAGAGAGAGAGAGAGAGAGAGAGAGAGAGAATGAAATAAGTTCTCAACTGTAGACAATATGAAGGATTTTCAGTGAAGGTCTGTTTCTTTGAGGGAAAAGGGGAAGTAAAGCCCTTTGGGAGAAAAGGGGAAGTGAGAGAGCAGGAGCCTTCTAGTCACAGTTCAGCTCTGGTACCAGCAGGTAGATAGCAAGTTAGTAGGAAGGGTCCCAACTCCAGAAAAGGTCTGAATCCTAGGAACATTGGGGCAAAAGAAAGGATTAGGTTGGAAATAAACTACTGCACAGGGAGAACCTGGACATAAAGAAGGAAACAGATATCTGCATAAGGAGCACCTGGGCTGCATAGGCAACATCTTGGTCGGTGATAAACCAGACACCATACCTCAACACTCACAAAAAGCTCAGAACTATACTCTCTATACCCTAGAAGCAGAGTTCAATAATCAAAATGACCAAAAATACTAAAAGAGTGCTAGCCATAGAAAGATAACTCTGCAGATAGAAATGATGAAAATGCCACTTCAGAAGAAGAAATCAGTTACAAATTTCCTACATGGGTCTCAAAGGAGTTTATGAATTGGGTTCAAATCTGAAATGTCATAGAAGAGCTTAGAAAAGTATTTAAAAATCAAAGAAGAGAGGAGGAAGAAAAAATGGAAAAAAGAAATGGGAATCTTGTAAGAAAATTGTGAAAATTTTACCAAATAAACAAATAGGAACAAATGGAAAGGGAATGCAACTCAGCAAAAAAGTAAAATTAGTCAATTGGAAAAGGAAACACGAAAGCTAACTGAAGAAAATGAAACCCTAAAAATTAGAATTGGATAAATAGAAACTAAAGAATGTAGGAGACACAGGGATTCCATTACACAATCAAAAGACTGAAAATATGAAGAAAATGTAAATTACATTTTAATCAAAACAAACAATTTAGAAAATTGATCCAAGAGTGATAATTTATGAATTATTTATCTACCAGAGAGTCTAGATTAAAAAAAAAAGTCTGGAAAATATCTTTCAGGAAATTATCAAGGAAAACTTTCCCAATATACTAGATCAAGAAGACAAATAGACTTTGAAAGAATACACTGAAAACCTTCAGAAAGAGATCCTGGGATAAAGACACCAAAAACTATAGCCAAATTCCATAATTCTCAAATAAAGGAGAAAATACTGCAACTGTCAAAAAAGAAGCAATTTAAATACAGAGGAAACACTATCAGCATTACATAAGACTTATCAGCTTCAACATTAATGGTTCAGAGAGCCTGGAATATGATGCTTTGGAGAAGCCAATGACCTTGGAGTACAACTAAGAATCTCTACCCTGCAAAATTCAGGGCAAAAGATGGATAATCAATGAAATAAAGGATTTCCACCAGTTTCTGATTAGAAAGACCAGAAGTGAACAAAAAGTCAATCTTTAAATACAAGACTCAAGGGGAAGAGGAAAATGGGCAGGTAAATGGGAAAAGGAAAAAATGTTAGTCAAGAACATTAAATTTTATACAATCTGCAAGGGAAGATAAAATTGTATTCTCTTAAGACAGTTAAAGGAAAGGATTGAATATAATTTAAGAGAATATATTTAGAGATATGGGTGTGTTTGGTTCTTGAATGATATCACTATGTTTGGGACAAATTACAGAGCATCTGACTGTGGCTGATTAGACCAATATAAGCTCAAAATGTTCCACTCTTGTGGGACACAGTCCAGGTGAAAACCTGGGATGTTTATTCTAAACTTATGTATCTCACCATTTCCCTTGAGTTACTTTGATTCTGCCTTGCTCATAGAGTTTAGCACTTTCTCTGAGGAGGACATCCCATGCTGGGTGGTCCTATGCCAGTGTCTCCCATGCCCTATGTTTAATTCTAAAGTTCTTAAGAGAGACCTTCAGTTACTATTTGACAAATTCAAAGACGTCAGCCTCTGGAATAAGAATTCAGTATTTGACAAAAATTGTTGGAAAAACTGGAAAATAGAATGGCAAATAGAAGGCACAGATCCACATCTCACACCCTATACCAAAATAAGGTCAAAATGGGTACAGGATTTAGGCATAAAAAATGATACCATAGTTAAATTAATAGAACAAAAAATATTCTATCTGATCTATGGAAAAGGGATAAATTTATGATCAAGCAAGAATTAGAATACAGTATAAACTGCAAAATGAATAACTGTAACTTTATTAAATTAAAAAGGTTTTGCACTAATAAAATCAATGCTGCCAAAATTAGAAGAAAAGCAGATAGCTGGGAAACAATCTTCACAACCAGGAGTTCTGATAAATATGTAGTGAATTGCCTCAAATTTATAAGGTCACAAGTCATTCCCCAACTGATAAATGGTCAAAGGATATGAACAGACAGTTTTCAAATGAAGAAATTAAACCTCTATATATTGATATGGAAAAAATTCTCCAAATCACTACTGATTAGAGAAATGCAAATTAAATCAACAATGAGGTATCATCTCACACCTATTAGATTAGCCCAGATGAGAAAAAAGGGAAGATGATTAATGTTGGAGAGGATGTAGGAGGATTTGTGATGCATTGCTGGTGGAGTTGTCAATGGATCCACCCTTTCTGGAGAGTAATTTGGAACTATGCCCAACTGTTCATAACCTTTGACCCAGTAATTCCAATTCTAGGTATGCATCCAGAAGAAATTATAAGGGGTGGCTAGGTGGCATAGTGGATAAAGCACCAGCCTTGGAGTCAGGAGTACTTGGGTTCAAATCCGGTCTAAGACACTTAATAATTACCTGTTTGGCCTTGGGAAAGTCACTTAACCCCATTTGCCTTGCAAAAACCTAAAAAAACAAAAACAAAAACAAAACAGAAGAAATTGAAAAAAGTGAGAAAAGTCAGGGGCCACAATGGATAGAGCACTGGCCCTAGAGTCAGGAGGAACTGAGTTCAAATCTGGCCGCAGACCCTTAATAATTACCTAGCTGTGTGACCTTGAGCAAGTCACGTAACCCCACTGCCTTGCAAAAACCAAAAAAAAAAAATGGGAAAAGTCCTACATGTTCCAAAATATTCATAGCAGTTCTTTTTGTAGTGTCAAAGAATTGGAAATTGAGGGGATGCCCAACAACTGGGGAAAGAAATCATAAATGCTGGATGCTAGAGAAGCATGGAATGACTTAAGGGATCTGATGCTGAGTGAAGGTAGTAGAGCCAAGAGAAAAATGTAAACATGAACAACCTTATGAGATGAACAACTTTGATGGAAGCCAACTCCTCTGGACAGACCAGAGAGCTAGGAGAACTGTATTAGACTGGTAATAGTCTATATTATCCCTAACCAGAGGAATAATAACAAAACAAAACAAAACAAACAGAAAAAATACACCTCTACTAAATCTGTTGAACACTTCATAAAAATTATCTCTTATGCATCTCTTTCCCTTGATCATAATTCCTCATGCCAAGGATTACTAATTTGTAAACATGTTTAACAAAATATGTATATAAAATTCTAACCAGCCTGTTCCCTACTGGGGGAGGTGGGTGGGAAGGAAGGGTGGAAGGAAATTGTGTAACTTGGAAATATGCATGTACAAATGAATGAAAATTTAAAAAAATTAAAAAATAAGAAATAACTTCAGGGTGTTCCAGTACTTAGAATAATTCGAGGGGGTAATTAGATCATGCAGTGGAAAGAGCATTGACCTTGGAGTCAGGAGGATAGGAGGTCAAATCCAGCCTGAGACACTTGACTTTTACTAGCTGTGTGATCTTGGGCAAGTCAGTTAATACTGATTGCCTTGCATCCAGGGCCATCTCCAGTTGTCCTGATTCATAGCTGGCTACTGAACACCAATGACTCTGGAGGAAAAAGTAAGACTGGTGACAGCACAGCACCCCCTCACTCAAATTCAATTCATTTGTTTTTTCATGATCTCACTTCCTTGATGTTATGGTCTTCTTGAAAAATGAAGAACAAACATTATTAAATCAGAAAAGACTTTTACTAGAGACCTAGAGGTTTGTTGCACAATAAGTGCAGGGGGGTGGAGCATATTTAGAGGGCTGTACATAAAGAGAATAGGAAGTAATTTTATCTTAATCCATACTTTAATTAAGAAGGGTTTTAGTACCATGATTGGATTTACTTCCCAGTGGGAGAGACTATGCCCAATATTTTTGTTGGGAGGACTGTAGAGTTATGGTTGAAATACTAAGGAAATGAAGATAGAATATTTAGAGGGTTTGGACATGAAAACATCATAAAGATATTTTATTTGCTTAATGCTTTGGCTTCAATTGGAGAAAGTATACTTAGGGGAGATATAAAATGTTTCATAAAATGATTTGGCTTTGAATGATGCTTTGGCTCATGACGATTGTGTGTGCCCATGGAGGGTTCTTGAATAGGAGGTAAGGTATAAAGTGATTGTAATTTGATGTGAATGTTGACTCTTGAGAAGTATATTTCTAATGAGACAGAAGAGGGCAGGGTACTTGGTGTGTATGGGGCAATGCTTTTAATCCATCAAGCCATCAATCAATCAACCTCTGAGAATAGTACTTTTACCAGGTTAGATAAAATGAGTTTATTCTGAGAAAGGGGATGTAAGTACAAAACAGACTTAAAACAATAAACAACATAAAAAGTAGGACTACACTAGAAGAAAGCTAGGCATTAGTGGATAAATAAAAGTAGGTAAAGAGGCACAGGTAACTATTATAGTAGAGGGAAATAAAGGATGTTGTTAACACTGAGTAAATCTTTTGAGTAGGATTTGACTCAATAGAATTGAGGCAGAGAGGGAATAACATACATTCCCAATAGGAATTAAATACCCTACAGAGAAGTATGCAGGGAAAGTAAATGAGAAGGAAACAAGAAACTTAAATGGAATGCAAAAGTATAAATGAAAGTAAAATTTAAATTTAAATTTAAAAGAAAAGTAAAAGGGAAAGAGAGCAAAACATTGATGAGGAGGAATAAGAGAAAAGGAAAGTGAAAAGTATAAATGGAGAAAGCTGTCATGGAGGGAAATACAGAATTAGTAATCTTAACTGTAATTGTGAATGTGGTGAACTCTCCCATAAAACTGAGACAGATATCAGAATGGATTAAAAAACAGAGTTCTACAATATGCTGTTTACAAGAAATACATTCGAAGCAGAGAGTTACATATAGAGGGTAAAGGCAAAAAGACTGGAGCAAAATATATTATGCTTCAGTGGAATTAAAAAAAATCAAGGGTGGTGATTCTACTCTTAGTCAAAGAGAAAGCAAAATTAGATATCATTAAAAGGAATAAGGAAGGAAATTACATCTTGTTAAAAGGCACAATAGGCAATGGAGCAAAATCATTATTAAACATATATGTGCCTAGTTGTATAGTGCCCAGATTCATAGAGGAGCATCTGAATGAATTACAAGGAGATATAGAGAGCAAAATGGTATAGTAGGGGACCTCAAGCTCCCTTTTTCAGAATTAGAGAAATCTAAGCACAAAATAATCAAGAAGGAATTTAAGAAGGTGAATAAAAAAAACTTAGAAATTATAGACCTCTGGAGAAAACTGAATGGGAATAGAAAAGAATATACTTTCTACTTGGCAGTACATGGCACCTATACCAAAGTTGACCATGTATAAGGCCATAAAATTCTTATAATCAAATGCATTAAGGCAGAAATCATAAATACATATTTTTTTGCCAGATCATAAAAAGGATCATGGAAAGATAAACCAATTGGAAACTAAATAGCTTAATTTTCTTTTCTTTTTTTTTTTTTTGCAAGGCAAATGAGGTTAAGTGGCTTGCCCAAGGCCACAGGGCTAGGTAATTAGTAAGTGTCTGAGACAGGGTTTGAACCCAGGTACTCCTGACTCCAGGGCCAGTGCTTTATCCACTGCACCACCTAGCTGCCCCTAAATAGCTTAATCTTAAAGAATGAGTAGGTCAAACAAAAAATAGAAAAAAAATCAATCATTTCATTGAAGAAGCAATGAGACATCATTTATTGGGATGCAATGTTAATGGGATGCAATTGGGTTGCAAAATTTATGGGATGCAAAACAATTGTAGGGAAATTTTTTATTTCTAAATTGCTTACATGAATAAAATAGAGAAAGAGGAGATTAATAAACTTGGTATGCAACTAAAAAGCAAGAAAAAGAACAAATTAAAAATCACAATTAAGTGCCAAATTTGAAGGTTTAAAAACAAAGGAGAGAGATTAGTAAAATTGTAAATAAGAAAACCATCAATTTAAAAAATGAAACTAAGAGTTGGTTTTATGAAAAAACCAATAAAATAAATAAACATTTGGTTAATCTGATTTAAAAAGAATGGAAAGGATAAACTCACCACCAATGATGAGGAAATTAAAGAGATAATTTTGAGTTATTTTACATAATACTATCCCAATAAATTTGATAATCTGAGTAAAATGGATAAATATTTACAAGAGATATTCAACCTAGATTAAAAGTGGAGGAAATAAAATACATAACCCATTTCAGAAAAAGAAATTAAAGAAACAATCAATAAAGTCCATTAAAAAATGTCTCCAGGGACAGCTAGGTGGCACAGTGGATAGAGCACTGACCCAGGGGTCAGGAGTACCTGAATTGAAATCTGGCCTCAGACACTTAATAATCACCTAGCTGTGTGGCCTTGGGCAAGCCACTTAACCTCATTGCCTTGCAAAGCCTTAAAAAAATGTCTCCAGATCCAGGTGGATTTACAAGTAAATTCTACCAAATATTTAAGGAACAATTAATTCCATTTTCAATAAACTATTTAAAAATAGGAGTTCAGCCAAATTTTTTTATGACACCAATATGGTACTGATACTAAACCAGGAAAAGTCAAAATACTCAAAGAAAATTATAGCCCAATCTCCCTAATGACCTTTGGTGCAGAAATCTTAAATAAAATTTTAGCAAAGAGATTTCAAGAGGTTAGTACTATCATTATATGCTATGATCAAGTAGGATTTATACTAGGTAGGAAGAGAACAAGAAAAAGAAAAGAAAAAAACAACATAACTGACATTATCAATAACAAAAGCAATAGAAGTCAAATAATTATCTCAATAGATACTAAAAAGTCTAACAAACTACAACATCCACTCTTTTTAAAAAGAAAACACTTGAGAATATAGGAATAAATGGAGTTCTCCTTTAAATGGTAAGTGGTATCTATCTAAAACCATCAACAAATATTATATGTAATGAGGATAAACTAAGAGTATATCCAATAAAATCTGGAGTAATAAGGATGCCCATTGTCACCACTACCAATGTAGTATTAGAAAGGTTAGCTTTCACAATAAGAACACAAAAGAAATTTAAGGAATTAGAAGTGGCAATGAAAAAGCAGAACTTTCATTCTTTGCAGATGATATGATGGAATACTTAGAGAACCCCAGAAAATCATCTAAAAAACTACTTGAAATAATTAACAAATTCAGCTAAATAGCAGGATATGAAATAAATTTACATAAATTATCAATGTTTTATATAATCCACAAAGCCCAAGGGCAAGAGATAGAAAGAGAAATTCCACTTAAAGTAACTGCAGACAACATTAAATACTTTGGGGATCTACCTCCCAAGACAATCCAAGAAGTTAGATGAAACTATATATGAAATATAAAACACTTTTCACACAACTAAAGTCAGATCTAAACAAATGGTAAAATATCAATTGCTCATGGTTAGGTTGAAGTAATATAATAAAAATGACATTTCTACCGAAGTTAAAGTTAAATTATTCATTTAGTGTTATATCATTCAAACTACCAAATAATTATTTTACCAAGCTATAAAAAATAGTAACAAAATTCAACAAAACAGTAACAATTGTTTTACCAAGCTATAAAAAATAGTAACAAAATTTAGCTAACAAAAATCAAAAATATCAAGGAACTGATGGGAAAAAAAAGTTCAAGGAAGGTGACCTAGCTCTACCAGATCAAAAATTATACTATAAAGTGACAGTATCAAAACTTCCTACTACTCAGTGCAGCTAGATGCCGCAGTGGATAGAGCACTGGCCCTGGAGTCAAGAGGACCTGAGTTCAAATTTGACCTCAGACCTTAATAATTGCCTAGCTGTGTAAGCTTGGGCAAGTCACTTAACCTCATTGCCTTAAAAAAAACTTCCTTTTACTGGATAAGAAATAGAGTAATGGACCTCTGGGTTAGTGCAGGAACAAAAGAAACAGCAGTAAATGACTATAGTTAATATATCTTTGAAAAACTCAGAAACATTGGCTTCTGGCATAAGAACTCACTATTCAACAAAATTTCTTGGAAAAACTAGAAAATAGTATGGCAAAAACAAGGCATGGACCCACATCTCACACCCTATACCAAAATAAGGTTAAAATAGATACAAAATTTAGATAAGGAGGGATCTCATAGACCAAATAACCTATCAAGAAATTTTCTAACTCTTAGATATATATGAAATTTGAAAAATTTATGATTAAACAAGAAATAGAGTACATGATAAATTGCAAAATGGGATGATTTTGGTTATATTAAATTAAAAAGGCTTTGCATTAATAAAACCAATGCTACCAAGAATAGAAGGAAAGAAGAAAGCAATCTTCATAGCTTGGAGTTCTGATAAAGGTCTCATTTCTAAAATATAAAGAGAAATGAATCAAATTTATAAAGTTTCAAGCCATGACCTAAGTGATAAATGGTCAAAGGATATGAACAGGCAGTTTTCAAATGAAGAAATTAAAGCTATATGTAATCATATGAAAAAATATTCCAAATCATCACTTACTAGAGAAATTCAAAGTTAAATAGCTATGAGGTACCACCTCACACCTATCAGATTAGCTAAAATGACAAAAAGAGAAAACGATCAATGTTGGAGAGGTTATGGGAAGGCTGGAACATTAATAGCACTGTTGGCAAAGTTATGAATTAACCTATTCATTCTTTTTAATTCCTTCGTTAAGAAATATTTTATTGTTTTCCAATTATATACTATAGTAATTTCTACCTATCATTTTTTGTAAGGTTTTGAATTTCACACTTTTTTCTTTGCCTTCCCTTCCTCCCCCCCAGAATGCAATCTGATAATCTTTACATTGTTTCCATGCTATACATTGATTGAAGCTGATTGCGTAGAGAGAAAAATCATATCCTTAAGGAGAAAATAAAATAACAGAGATAGCAAAATTATGTAGTGCATAACACACTTTTTTTTAAAAAAATTGAAATTTGGGTAAACTCCACAGTTCTTTCTCTGGATACAGATGATATTCTCCATCACAGGTATTCTAAAATTGTTCCTGATTATTGTATTGATGAAATGAGCAAATCCATTAAGGTTGATTATCACCCCCATGTTGCTGTTATAACTTATTCATTCTGAAGAGCACTATGAAACTATGGCCAAAGAGCAATAAAACTGATAATACCCTTTGACCTAGTCATAACAATACTAGGCCTATATCGAGAGGAAATCATAAAAAATGAGAAAAGTCCTACATGTTCTGAATATGAATATTTCATAGCAGGTCTTTTGCAATTGAGGGGATGCCCAGCAATTGGAAAACAACTAAAGCAGGTTTGGTATGAAATGCTATGGAGTACTATTGTTATATAAGAAAGCATGAATGGTTGGATTCAGGAGAAGCATGGAAAAATATTACAGGAACTGATGTTGAACAGAGGGAAAAGAAACAAGAGAATATTGTACACATTAACAACTTTTTAAATTGATTAACTTTGATGTATGCAACTCCTCTTAGGAATTCAGAGAGCTAGGACAACCCTGTGAGACGTGTTATGGACAAACCTATCCACATCCAGATGAAAACAAAAGAAAACAAAACAAAATTACAGAATCTGTATGAACACTATGTTCACTTTCAAAAAATTTCTTTTATGCTTTCCTTTCTATCCCTTGGTTTACTTTATTTTCCTTTAGTCCTAATTCCTCTTATAGAAAATAACTAATATTGGCATAGTGGATAGAGCACCGGCCTTGGAGTCAGGAGTACTTGGGTTCAAATCCGACTTCAGACACTTAGTAATTACCTAGCTGTGTGGCCTTGGGCAAGTCACTTAACCCCATTGCCTTGAAAAAAAATCTAAAAAAAATAACTAATATGTAAACATGTTAAACACAAATAAATGACATGTACATTGTTCACTAGACTTTTTACTGCTGAGGGGAGGTAGGTCAGAAGCATGGATGGAAGAAAATTGTCTAACATAAATATGCATGTGGATTAATTTTGAAAATCTGTCATAACAACTAATTGAAAACATAAAATAAAATATTAATAGGGGGGAAAAAGCAAGTAAACACCTTGAAGCCTGAGGCGGCTAGGTTGCACAGTGGATAGAGCACCGGCACTGGAGTCAGGAATACCTGAGTTCAAATCCAGCCTCAGACACTTAATAACTACCTAGCTGTGGGGCCTTGGGCAAGCCACTTAACCTCATTGCCTTGCAAAAACTAAAAAAAAAAGCAAACACCTTGAAGCCTGACTGAGACCTAAAAGTCTCTCATGCATGGGAATATTAAGTGGGACTTGGTACATGGGAAATAAATCATTCAATATCCAAATGACAGCTCAAGTGATTATTATCTATGGACCTTTCATATCTCAAGTCACAACAACATAAATATAATCAACTTTGGAAAGATAGCATTCATTAAATTGAATCAGAGCCATGTTTTCAATTATGTAGATTTGTCTAATCTTAATATCTTACTATCTTAATGGAAAATGTCATAGGATAAGAAAATAGACTCTTAAATTTCAAATAAAAAAATTCAAAAATTAATTTCATCTGTTGCAAAATAAGTGTTCTGAACATAATAGACTACCAAAGAGTGTGCTCTCCTAAATTTTGGTTCTCACTCCTCTCTTTTGGTATCATCTTCTATTCCCCTGCTGTCAATCATCACTCCTTTGAATTTCAATCTATATTTTCAACCCCAACTTTTGTCCTTAATTCTGTATTATTATTTTTTGTTGAATAATTCTAGTTCAAAAAGTATATAGTTAGTTGTATCTACTTTATCATAAATCTAAATCCCCTTCCTAAATTCCCTGTTTTTACTAATAGAATCATGACTGATCCAGTTACCCAAGTTCAAAATTTAGAACTTATCACTGATGCCACTCTCCTCTGACTTCTCTCCAAAACTAAAGAAATGGTTGCCAGATTGAACCAAATGGGTTAAACCAGGTTAAACAAAAATATATTAACTTTGTGAATAACTTAGAATGTCTACCCCAAACATGTGAGGACTTCTCCTGCTGGAATGGGCTAACAAGAGCAATTTGTTCCAAAAGTCATGAAGGCAATTGAAACAAGGTCTGTGGAGTGCTTAAAACTTGATAAAACATCAGAGATGCTAAAATCAATCACTGCAAGCTGGGCCATTGCTCTTCATCTTGACTTTTGTCTTCCCACCAGTGTTCAGTGACTCTGGAAGAGAATGAAGCTGATAAATTTCAGTCTTCCACCTTACTTAAATCTAATTCATACACAAGTCAAAATATCATTCATTTATGATGCCATTGCTGATTCTTTGAAAAAAATAGAGGATTACAAATAAGAAATAGAATACATTATAAACTGCAAAATGAATGATTTTGACCACTAATAAAATCAATGCTACTAAATTAGAAGGAAAGCAGAAAGCTGGGAAACAATCTTCACAACTAGGAGTTCTGATAAAGATCTCATTTCCAAAATATATATACAGAGAACTGCATCAAATGTATAAGGTTAAAAGTCATTCCTAAGTTGATAAATGTTCAAAGATATGAATATTTTCAAATAAAAACTAAAGCTATATATAATCATATGAAAAAATGCTTCAAATAATTATTGATTAGAGAAATTCAAATTAAAACAACTATGAAGTATCACCTCATGCATATTAGATTGGCAAAGATGACAAAAAGGGAAAATGATCAATATTGGAGAGGCTGTGGGAGGATTGGGACATTAATGCATTGCTGGTAGAATTGTGAAGTAATTCAACCATTCTGGAAAACAGAATTGTATTATGCCCAAAAATCAATAAAACTATTCATATCCTTTGACCCAGCAATTCCAATTCTAGACCTATTCTAAGAAGAAAGCATTAAAAAATGAGAAAAGTCCTACATGTTCCAAAATATACAAAATGGCTTTTTTGTAGTGACAAAGATTTGGAAATTGTGGGGAATGATTAAACAAATTATGGTACATGAATATTATGGAATACTATTGTTGCATAAGAAACATAAATGGTTGAACTCTATAGAAGCATGGAAGAAATTACAGGATCTGATGCTGAGCAAGGGGAACAGAACTAAGAGATCAATATACACATTAACAACAACATTGTGAGATGATCAGTTAATGGATGCAGCTGCTGTCAGCAGTTCAGAGAGCTAGGACAACTCTATTATGATGATTTAGGACAATACTATCCCCATCCACAGGAAGAAAAACAAGACATAACAAACCAAAACAAAAAAAATCCTTCAGAATCTGAGGAACACTATATTCACTTATAAAAATATATCCCTTATGTATTTCTTTTCCTTAATCCTAATTCCTTATACCAAAAAATGTCTAACCTATAAATATGCTTAACATACACACACACACACACACACACACAATCAATAAAGGACTAATATGGCAATAACAATAACATCCATAGGCTACTTTTCTCTCTCTAAGATTTTCCCCAGTATATTGATTCACTTTCATGTCTTCAGCTATAAATTCCACACATATGACTCCCAAATCAATGTTTTGCCTCAATTTTTGTCTTAATTCCCAGTATTGTTATTCCAAATCACTATTGATCATTTTCACCTGGGTAGAATATTATCAACTCAAACCCAGAAATGTTTAGAATAAAACTAATAATCTTCATTCTCTGAAAAGTCGTTTGACTTTTCCTTTTGGGCAGCTGGGTCCTACCTTAGTTCCATGGTCTTTGTGGTGCCAAATGGACACAACCAGAGTGTTCAATAATGAGAGTTCAACCAGGAGAGATGAGTAATAGGTTTTATTAACAGGCCACTACATCTCTGCCTTTGCAAGCATACAGTCCTTTTTTATACATGTAAGACCACTTTATGAACTTTATTGGCCTCTTTTAGTTATGCAAAACAGTATAACTCAAGGATCACTCCCAGGCTTCCTCTTTCACAATAGATGTTCTCTTTTCTATCAACTTCAAAGGAATACGACAATGGTTAAGTAAAAAAGGACCAGAGCTCCTTCCCGAGTAGAGAGCACACTCAGATATTTGTTGTTATCAGAGCATTCTGACCTTGTGCAAACATCTGGGTCTCATGTTTTCTCAAGAGAACTTCATGGCCAGCATTCTTAACTTTAACCCTTTACAATTCTCAAATCTGCTCCTTCTACTAACATTCTATTTTTTTTATTAAATTGCTACCATTCTCTCAGACACTCATTCTCAAAACCAAAGAATTATTCTCAATTTTCTTTTCTTTACTTGTCAATTACCATGACATGTACTTATCATAGCTTATCATCCTTTTCCGTTCCTATTTTAATCACATTAAATCAGACCCATAATGTCTATAGCCCAGACTCCAGCAATAAAAATTATAATTAGTCTCTAAATTTCTGATATTTCCTTTCAATATATCTTACTCATCATTGCCAAGTTAATATTCTTAAAACTTAGTACAGTCCTGTATGACTGGAATGTATCTTCTGAGAACAAGCTTAATTAAATTCAGAAAGACTCATCATATGACTGGTTTCAGGGGGATGAATTTTTCATTTCCCTGATATTCAGCTAAGTTACTAAGAACCTGAAATCTGGAAAAGTAAAGCAAATATCAACATGATAAAATCATTCATTATTGAAGAGTAAACAATTTAAGTTATAATTGAGTTATAAAATACTAAAGATGTGAAATGACAGGAATCAATTATCAACAAAAATCAGTGTGAAAATAGTTTGGAGAATTTTGTGATCTACAAGGTCACTATAAGTCAACAGAGGTGATATAAGCCAATGTTTCCTTTTCATATTGCCCAGCAAATATGAGCAAAATAAGATAGTCTCTCAATTCTCTACTGTCACATGGTCACATCTATAATATTGTATTTAGTTTTAGGTGCTGAATTTTAGGAAGTCTGGTGATAAACTTTGAGGAAATGAGTAAACAACAGATGAAAAAGAATCTGACTATAAACAACTACTTAAGTATAATGGAGGATCAAAATAAATACTCGGATGATGACAAAAGTCAAAACTTCTGTATCCAAAGCCTCTAAGAAAAATAGGAATTTGTCTCAAGCTACATAAAAGGCCAAAAATAGTTTGAAAATCAAGTAAGGGAGGTAGAGGAAAAATTGAGAAGAGAAATAAGAGTTATATAGGAAAAGCATGAAAACCAAGATAGCAATTTAGTGAAGGAGATACCAAAAAATAGTGAAGACAATAACATTAAAAACCAGTTTAGGTCAAATGGCAAAAGCAGTCCAAAAGGTCAATGAGAAGAATACTTTAAAAAGCAGAATTGGCCAGAAGAAAAAGGAGATTTAAAAAGCTCTCTGAAGAAAATAATTCCTTTAATTGTAGAATGCAGTTAAGTGAAATTGATGACTTTGCAAGAAATCAAGAAACAATAAAACAAAACCAAAGAATGAAAAACTAGAATAAAATGTGAACTATTTCATTGGTAAAATAATTGACTTAGAAAACATATATAAAATTATTGGGCTATCTGAAAGCCATGATCAGGAAAAGAGCCTAGAATTCATTTTTAAAGAAATTCTCCAGGAAAATTGCCCTAACATCTTAGAAGCAGAGGGTAAAATAGAAATTGAGGGTATCCAATGATTACCTCCTGAAAGAGACCTTTCAAAAAATTTCCCAGGAATATCATAGCCAAACTCCAGAACTCCTAAGTCAAAGAGAAAATATTACAAGCAGCCAGAAAGAAACAGTTTAAATATCGTAGTGATACAGTCATGATTACACAGGATTAGGCAGCATCTCCATTAAGGCTTGTAGGGCTTCAAATATGATATTCTGGAAAGCAAAAGAGCTTGGGTTACAAATGAGAATCAGCTACCCAGCAAAACGGAACATCCTTTTTCAGGGGAAAAGATGAATATTAATTGAAATAAGGTACATTTAGACTTTCCTGTTGAAATGACCAGAGCTGAACAGAAAGTTTGATATCTGAATACAGGACTCAGGTGAAGGTGAAGCATAGAGAAGGTAGAAGGGAAGGGCAAATTCTGAGGGATTTAATGATGTTGATCTGCTTGTATTTCTGTAAGGGATATGAATCTTACATGTATTTTTGTATATTATATGAACCTTCTCATTTATAAGAGCAATTAGAAGGAGCATATATAGACAAGGCACAGGTGGAGTTAAATATGAAGGTATAATATATGGTAAAGATGGAATCAATGGGCAAAAGGAATGTACTGGGAGAAAGGGAAAGGATAGGTGGAATGGGCTAAGATATTTCTCACAAAAGAATCAAGAAAGGAGCAGCTAGGTGGCATAGTGAATAGAGCACTGGCCCTGGAGTCAGGAGGACATGAGTTCAAATCCAGCTTCAACTACTTAATAATTACCTAGCTGTGTGGCATTGGGAAAACCACTTAACTCAATTGCCTTGCAAGAGAGAGAGAGAGAGAGAGAGAGAGAGAGAGAGAGAGAGAGAGAGAGAATCAAGCAAAAGCTTTTGCAATGGAGTGGAATGGGGGAAAGTGAGAGGAATGCATGAATGAGTGAGACTTCATTCTCATTAGAAGGGGCTCAGGGAGAAAATGACATACACACACAATAGGGTATAGAAATCTATCTTACCTTAGAGGGAAAAAAGAGGGGAAAGGGGGAGGGGAAGGGTGTGTATTATAAGAGAGGGAGGATCATGGAAGAATATAGTCAGATACAATACACTTTAGGGGAGTGACAGGGTGAAAGGAGAGAGAGAAGAGAATAAATGGGAATGGGGAGGTATAGGATAGAGGGAAATACAACTAGCAATGGCAACTGTGGAAAAAAAGAAAACATTGAAATAACTTCTCTGATGGACTTATGATACAGAATGCAATCCATCCCAGAGACAGATATTAGTATCTGAACACAGACTGAAGTTCATTTTTTTCTTTTTTCTCTCACTTTATTTTTCTTGAGTCTTCTTTATCATTGTGAGGGGAGGAGGTATGATTACTTTAAAATCATAACTATTTTAACAATGTGAAAATAAATAAATGAATGAATGAATGAATGAATAAAACTATTTCTCCTTACATTCAATGCCCACTTATAATCAACACAACAGAGGTTGGTGTGGTTTTGTTTATGTTACTTCCTTCATTGATGTTCCTCAAAATTGGCATTACTCAATACTTTCTTTTTACTATATACTGATTTTTGAGTTATATCTTTTGGAAGAGGAAAATTATTTTCTCCCAGAGGCAAAGGAAAAATGGATTTTGGTTGAATATTCTACAATGAATATATACTCTATTCATGACTTCTTTCCCTTTGTAATAGTAATAGTAATTATCACATGTTTTTGCTTTGACATTAATTACCAGCAACCTAGACCAATAATTTCAGTAAACTGTTCAGCTCCACACATTTGTAAACATCCCTAATGTTGAATAAAGGTTACAGAGACACTGAGAATTCAAGAGACAACTTCTACAATAGATTCTCTGATAAGAGATACAATAAAAATTACAAAGTACAAAAATTAATCAAGCCAACAAAAGTCAACTTTTTCATTTTTTCTTTTAAAATCTTGTTCTAGTGTCAACAATCTAGTTCCCTTTTCATTTCACATTTTCACATCCTGAGTACAAAGATGAAGCTTATTCCTTCAATATTGCCAATTGACAGCAAGAAGGAAGTATTCCCTTATTTTCTTTTAAGACATAGACATATAACTTTTCAGCAGATTTTTCATTTCTTTTCTTAATTGTTGTATTTCAAAATTTTTTGTGGAAGAGAAATACTTTAAGTTGAAAATGACAAATGAAATCTTTTTAGATAAAGCAAAATAAAAGACATTCTCAAAAGAAAAAAAACTTAGACAAAGATTATCTTAAGGTAAAGCAATTGGATGATCTACAAATGCAATGAAAACTTTTTAATTCTTTGGAAAGAATCTGTCCATACCATTCAAACAGCTAAAAAGAAAACCCATCCAATGACTTCCAAAAAGCAAATTAATTTTGCACTCCATGCAAGAGTAGTCAAGGTCCTACAAACTTGGAACTCCTCAACTTCTTAAATATCTATTCCATTATTCTCCTTCATGTGCTCTGCAATACATCACATTGTACTACTTACCATTCTTGTCTCAGTGTATTTATTCAAGTGACTCCATTTTCTTAAAATGACCTTTTTTTCTCCATATTCAACTGTCAAATTCTTTTAGATATAAGACCCAATTGAAATATTACTGTTTCCATGAAGTCCCTACCATCAACAAAAACGGATTTTTTGCACACAAATATATTCATTTGCACACACATACATACATAAAGTGACCTTTCACTCCTCTAAAGACCTAGCAGTTTATTCATTCTTTTGCATAATAATAAAGATGAAACAAATTTAAAAAAAAACATTAATCAAAAGGAAAAGTTCATATTTTAAAGAAAATGACTATTTATTCTGCCATGCTTTATAACTCCTTTATTTTTGAATTCTCATAGTATATTCCAATATTTGTGATGTGAAAAAAGTCACCAGAAGAATCCCTTGCAGGCACTCAAAAATGTAGTTGAATTGAATTGGTCAAACTACTTGTCAATTAAGACAAAATGTTGGAAAAAATAGTCCTTTATGGATTTATTTGAAATAGTACATCTGGTTATCAGCCAATAGTAACCATTCCTATTTTTTTGAGTTTTTCTAGTAAATTTTTAACTGTATTTTATTTCAAATAAACAAATAAATCACAACTGTGTTTTAATTTGAATATATCTCTAGAATTTAAACTGAAATAACTTGGAAGTTTGCTCAATATTCTTTTCTTGTAATTTTTTTAAAATCAAAATATATTTTAAATTATTTTTCCAGGAAGTATTTACATATGTTCATGGACTTGCCATGCTCTGGGATCATGATCAACAAAGAGGACAACTTTCTCCACAGTAAGTTATTCTCCAGTCACCAAACTAGGAATTTTTTTCTAATGCAGGTGAATACCTACCATGCATACCTAATTCTTAGACGATTTTCTTTTATTTTTTCTCTCTTCTCTTCATTTTGGACTTATTTCTAGAATTTAGGTCCTGAAAAAGTTTCTAACTTGATAGATTTCTTTTTTACTAAAGTATCTTAAATGTTCCTACACTATTGTCATCCAAAGAAAACAAAAATTCTGATATGATCCTGCAATCTTATTCTTAATCTTACTCAAATTTATGTTGCTAATCCAATCTCATAATAGTTGATTTCATTTACCTGATCCCCTCTAATATTTTTTATTTCTCTCTTCTGTCATGTTGTCCACTTTGATAATTATAAGGAGGTTTTCATCAGAGTTGTTTAATTCACATTTCTCTAATCAATAGTGATTTAGAGGTTCTTTTCACTGATAGTTTTGATTTCTTTTTCAAACTGCCTACTTACAGTCTTGAATCATTTATCAACTGGAGAATGGCATTTACTTTTGTAAATTGCCTTAATCGTTCAGATATTTTGGAAATAAGGTCTTTATTTATAGTAAGTAAATGTTCCTCACTGATATAAACACAGTTTCATGTTTTCCTTTTAATTCTTCTTTCTCTCTTAATTTTAGCTACATTGGTGTTAATTAGGACAAAAGCATTTTTATTTCCTATATTAAAAATTATGCATTTTACTTCCCCTGACTTTCTCTATCTTTATGTCATAAATGCTTATGTTATTCACAGATGTGATGGTACATTTTGGGAATATTTTCCCATGCTTTGCTAATTTACTTGTAATATCAGCCTTTATGTATAAATTACTTGGTGTGAGGCATTCTCTTTTACTTTTTGGTCATGTCCATTGGGGCAGAATAAGGCATAGTCCTAATAAACTTCTCATGTTCAGTGAACACTGTCTTAGCCACTCCTTGGGGACAGCCCTGTGGCATGCACATTGGAGAATGCCTGGTGGACTCTTCATCCAACACAGAAATATGTTTGAGCAAAGTTCTGCCCAGGCTCTCACTCTTTTTGACTTTACTCCTGGCATGACTGCTTCATCTCCTCATTTCTATTCTCTAAGCTGGATACACATAATTTGGACAATGATGCTTGAACAATATGGCCCCAGGTCCATGTAGTCAGATCTATGTTGAGCTAAGCTTCTTTTCTTTCACTTGTTCTTTTTAACTTGACTTCTTCATTCCTAACTAGCAACTATCCCCTTTGCTATTCATTCTCACCTGTCTCTTTTTAACTATATTACTTTCTTAAGTATTATCTCATTAGATAGGGGTGGCTAGGTGGTGTAGTGGATAAAGCACTGGCCTTGGAGTCAGGAGTACCTGAGTTCAAATCCGGTCTCAGACACTTAATAATTACCTAGCTGTGTGGCCTTGGGCAAGCCACTTAACCCCGTTTGCCTTGCAAAAATCCCTAAAAAAAAGTATTATCTCATTAGAAACTACTATC
Organism: Macrotis lagotis; assembly: GCF_037893015.1. NCBI lineage: Eukaryota > Metazoa > Chordata > Mammalia > Peramelemorphia > Peramelidae > Macrotis > Macrotis lagotis. The sequence continues at coordinate 481,740,429 of NC_133658.1, forward strand.
TCCTTTAAAGTATTCTCTAGCTAGACTTCTGACCAAGATACCATAGAGAAATCAGGATCTTTGTTAAGCTCTCCTGGATTTTCCTCAGAAATAACATTAATCAAACCTCTTAACAGATTTTGAAGTGACAGAACCCACAAAAGAACAGAGTGGAGGGGCAGCTAGGTGGTGTAGTGGATAAAGCACTGGTCTTGGAGTCAGGGGTACCTGGGTTCAAATCCAATCTCAGACACTTAATAATTACCTAGCTGTGTGGCCTTGGGCAAGTCACTTGACCACATTTGCCTTGCAAAAACCTAAAAAAAAGGAACAGAGTGGAAAATCTTCCCAGAAGGACTACCATGGGAGCAGCATGTCCAGTCAAAGATTAGAGACCCAGAACACTCAAAGCAGGATGAAGCAGGGACTAACTTGGGATCCTCCAATATGAGAGTGGAAGCTTTTGCAATTTATCTTGCATGGTAGGCAGGCTGGGAGAGCTCAAGCATGTTGCAAAACTACAACACAGGTGCCCAGGACTGCTGTTCAGTCCATACACCTGGTCTGGGCAGCCCAAACTGGATGGTGAGCCTCTGACATTTTAAATAAAATATTAGCAAAGTTATTATAGCAAGTTATCACTTGTAGAATGCATTATGAACAAGAAGGATTTATACTTGGGGGACAGAATTGGTTCAGCATTAGGAAAATTATCAGCACAATTGACTATATCAATAACAAACCTAACAGAAATCATATGACTAGTTCAAAATATGCTGAAAAAACTTTTGATAAAAGATAGCACCTATTCCTATTAAAAACACTAGAGAACATGGAATAAATGAAATGTTCCTTAAAATGATAAGCAGTAGCTATGTAAAACCATCAACAAGCATTCCCAATAAGATCAATGGTGAAAAAAGGAGACCTATTATTAATATTATTGTTCAATATTTTATTGAAATACTAGCTTTAGCAATAAGAGAAGAAAAATAAATCAAAGGAATAAGAATAGGTAATGAAGAAACAAAACTCTCAGTCATTGCAGATATGTTGGTACATTTAGAGAATTCTAGAAAATCATCTTTAAAAAACACTTGAAACAATTAGCAACTTTAGCAAAAGTGGCAGAATATAAAATAAACCCAAATAAATCATCAACATTTATAAGTATTATCAAGAAATTATAGCAACAAGAAATAGAAAGAGAAATTACATTTAAAGTAAGTCTAATCAACTTAAAATACTTGAGTCTACCTGCCAAGGTAGATTCAGAAACTATGAAAAAAAAATTAAAACTATAAAACATTTTTCACACAAATAAAATCAGATCTAAATAACTGAGCAAATGTCAATGGTTCATGGATATTACTAACTAATATAATAAAAATCATAACCCTACCTAAATTAAATTGCTTATTCAGTGTCATATCAATCAAATTTCCAAAAATTTGCTTTATTGTGTAGGAAGAACAAAAGGTCAAGAATGTCAAGGGAAGGGATGCCCATCAATTGGAGAATGGCTAAATAAGTTATGGTACATGAATACTACGGAACATTATTGTTCTATAAGATACTATATATTGTTGGTCTCTAGAGAAGGATGGAATGAGTTACAAGGTCTGATGCTGAGTGAAAAAAAGCAGAACCAAGATAACAATGTACACGTTATTAACAAGGATGTGAAATGATCAACCTTAATGGAAGCAGCTCCTCTCAGCAGTTCAGAGAGCTAGGATAACCATATTAGACTGGTTATGGACAATGCTATTCCCTTCCAGAAGAAGAAAAACAAAACAAAACAAAACAAATTAAAAAATAAAAACCTTCAGAATCTGATGAACACCTTATAAAAATTATCTCTTATGTATCTCTTTCCCTTAATCCTAATTCCTCTTACCAAAATGACTGATATATAAACATGTTTATCACAAATGTATGTACAAAGTTAAGGTGACTTCACTGCTGAGGGTGGGAAGGGAGAGTGGAAGAAAATTTTGTAATTTAAAATATGTATGTGCATATGGATGAATATCGTAATCTTTCATAACATGTATTTATAAAAGTAAAATATCAATAATTTTTAAAAGAATATCAAGGGGATCAATAAAAAATACAAATGAAAGTGGCCTAGCCATACCAGACCCAAAATTATATTATAAAACATTAGTCATCAAAACTGTTTGGTATTACCGTGGAGTCAGGAGTACCTGAGTTCAAATCTGGCCTTAGACACATACTAATTACCTAGCTGTGTGGCCTTGGGCAAGCCACTTAACCCCATTTGCCTTGCAAAAAAAAACAAACCTAAATTTTAAGCCTAAAATTAAAAAAAACCCCTAAAATTTGCAAAAACAAATTGTTTGGTATTCACTAAGCAGTAGAGTGGTAGATTAATGGACGAGATTAATGGGATACAGTAATCTACTAATAATTATTTTTCTTTAAATTTGGAGGGAGAGGAAAGAGGAATGGAATTGAATATTTCAATTCAATAGATACTTTGTGCTTAAAGAAAATGTATTATTGAAAAATATAACAGCTATTATATAGGGAACCAGAAAAAAATTTTTCACCTTGAAAGATTTTCCAGCATTTTGAAGTTAAAAGTCTCATTCAAAGAAAATTGGAGTTCATCTTCTTGATAAATCTTGAGTAATAATGGGTCAAATACAGAGGCCTAAGAAATACAGCCTAGTGGTCATAGTCTATCTACTGGCAGACAAACTGCCTCATTAGTTTAAACCTTGTACTTAAGCACTGAGCCATAGCATCTTAATGTTTTTTATATATTGCAGTTCACTTTTTTAGAAATAAATTTATAAATAATGCCCTTGTCCTTTAACTGAAAGATGTATGACTCATTCAATCAACAGAGAGGTCTAGCATTACTTTAGGGTGGATATTAGCTAATCTAGGGAAATATAAGTAATCAATCAGGATCTGTCAACAGTATGAATGCAATTTAAACTTCAATTCTGACTTTAATGCTTCAAACATCTATGACTCCATGGGTATAGATGCTCCCTTCTCCCATAAGATCACAGCCTGTCTAATCTTCATAAATTGCTATAGCTAAAAAAATGTATTGTCCATTGGACCATCCCTTATTGATGAATATATTTAAGTTTATATATATATATATATATATATATACACACACACATATATATATATATACATATATATATACACATATATATACATGTATATGTATATATTTCTAGGGCTACCATTTTATGACAAATGACATTTAGTTTTTTCAAATTATTAAATTTTAATATTTATTTTAATTTATAGAATAAAACAATCATTTCTATAGTGCAGTATAATAAAAGAATGATCGCATGCAAAACTGAAAAATTATAATGTAGAATTTGCTATTCCTTTTAAATATATGACAGTTACTGAGTAATATTTTTCCTTGTTTCTTCCTTCCTTGCCCCTTGCCCTAAAGATAGTTAATATGTATATGTATGTGTGATGTAAAATCATTCTATACAAACTTTTATTTATTAGTTCTATCTCTGGATACAGATAGCATCTTCCTCTATCAGCTCTTTGTAGTTAATTTGAGTATTTTTAATAGTCAAAATAATTTTTCTCAAAGTTGTTTTTAAAACAGCAACATAAATGAGTAATAGCAATACTCTTCATAGCATTCTCTTAGTTCTGCTCATATTTCTATTCATGATCATCAAGTTCATCATTTCTTATAGAACAGTAATATTCCAAAACAATCATATACCACAATTTCTTTAGCTCTTCCCCAATTGGCAACCCTGCAATTTCTAGTTCTTTATCACAACAGAGTTGCTATAAATATTTTAGATCATAGAGATTCTTTTCCTTTCTTTCTAATCATCTTTATAAATAGACCTAGTCATGTTATACTTAGGTCAAAGGGTAAGTATTACAATAACTGTGGGCATAATTCTAAATAACTTTCCAAAATGATTGTATGAAGTTTGCAATTCCACTAGCAATAAATTAGTGCCCTAGTAAAGCAACTTATGTTGCTTTACCCTTCAATCATTTTAATCAATTTGATAGGTTGTTTTAATTTGCATTTCTCAAGTCATTAATGATTTGGAGATTTTTTTCACTTGACCATATATTGCTTTGATCTCTTCATTGAAAAACTGCCTGTTCATGTCCTTTGACCATTTATCAATTGGAGAATGACTCAAATTTTTAATAGATTTGACAAAGTTCTTTATATATATTTGAGAAATGAAACCATTATCTGAGAAACTGTATTCATTCCTCCCCACCCCCCAGTTTCTGTTTTCCTTCTGATCTAGGCTACATTTCCTTGTACAAACCCATTTACAGTTTAATGATATCAAAATTATGGATTTAACACCTTACTTTTCTATGTTTTGTTTATTCATAAATTGTTCATCACTCATGTTTGATAAATAATGTTTCATTTTCTTCCAAATTTTCTTCTACTATTTCTCTTTGAATTTAGACCATGTATCTATTTTGACCTAATAAATAGTGTAAGTTAGTAAATAGTGTAAGTTATTGGTCTATTTCCAATTTTTGCCACACTGCTTACCAGTTTTCCCAAAAGTTTTTTTTTTATCAAAAAATGAAATTTTATCCACTAGCCTCAATCTTTACATTTGTCAAACACAAGATAACTATAATCATTTACCACTGTTTATTTTATGTCTACTCCATCCTACTGATTCACTGCATAATTTCTATTGTCAATATCAGAAAGTTTTGATAATAGCTGCCTTAAAATAGAGGTTAAGATCTGATACTACAAAAGGAAGGTGCTCCTTCCTTTATATTTCTTTCTTTACTTCTTTTGACACACTTGATTTTTTTTGTTTATCCAAATGAATTTTGTTATTAATTTTTCCTAATTCAGTATTTTTGGTTATTTAATAGGGATGCCATTGAATATATAAATTAATTTAAATAAAATTGTCACTTTTATTATATTGGCCCTGTCTATCCATGGATAATTGCTATTTCTACAAATATTTAAATCTGTTTTTATTTGTATAAAATGTTTTAAAAAATAATTTTGTTTATATATTTCCTGGATGTTTAAAGCAGATTTCCTTCCAGGTATTTTATGCTGTCTAAAGTCATTTTAGAGGGAATAACTTTTGTTATTTCTTTTTTGCAGGGTTTTGGTTGTAATATATATGAATAACAATAATTTATGTGGAATTATAATTTTTCCTGCTACTTTGCCAAAATTATTATTTCAACCTATGTTTTAGCTGAGTCTTTTGGATCTTCCAAGTATATCATTAAATATCATTTGCAAAAAGAGATTGTTTTTAATACTTTATTCTCTATTCTGATCCCTTCTGTTTCTTTTTCTTTTTTTTATTTTTATTTTTGCTAGGATTTCCAATACAATATTGAATAACCTTAGTGATAATGGGCATCTTTGCTTTGTACTTGATCTTCCTGGAGAGGCTTCTAGCTTTTCTCCATTACAAATGATGTTTACTAGTGAATTTAGATAAACCCTTTTTTTATCAGTTTAATGAAAATTCCATTCATACTAATATTTCGAAGTTTTTAATAGACATGATGATTATACTTTATCAAAAACTTTCTGCATCTACTGATATATTCTTTTACTTTTTAATACTTTTATTATTAATATAATCAATCACATTAATAGTTTCCCTTATGTTAAACCATCCTTGAATACCTAGTATAAAACTCACATGGTCATAGTATATATTCTTTGTAAAATATTATTGTTATCTTTTAGCTGGTATTTTATTTAGAATTTTTGCATACATTATCATTAGTGAATTTGATCTATAATTTTCTTTCTTTCTTTTTACTCTTCTTGTTTTAGATATCAGTATCATATTTGTTTCATAAAAGAAATTTGATAGAACTCTTCCTTATCTATCATTCCAAATAATTTACTTAATATTAGAATTAATTGATCTTTAAATAATAGAATTCACTTGTAAATCCATTAGGTTATGTTTATTTTTTTAGGAAGAACATTTATAGACTGTTCAATTTTTTTTCTAAAATGGGTCTATTTAGATATTTTATTTTCTCTTTTGCTAATCTAGAAAATCTTTATTTTTTACTTAATTTATTGGTTTATAATTGATCAAATAACTCATTATAATTGTTCTAATTTCATTTTCATTAGTGATATAATTCATCCTCACATTTTTAATACTAGTGATTTGGCTTTCTCTCTTTTTTAAAATCAAATTAAGCAATGATTTGTCAATGCTACTTTTTTCAATCCCTAGGTCTATTTTTTTATTTAAAAGATTTTTTTACCATTTAAATTTTTAAATAGAAGGTAATTACTAGATACTTTGAGGGGATTTTAGTGCTTGTTATTAAATGAAGAAATAGGACTCTGAAGACTCTATCCTTGAATCCATTGAATGGCTATTGACACAGGTACCAACTGATTTGTATTTTTCAGGACAGGTAGATGGAGGAGTAACTGGGCTGTCAAAAAAATAGGGGCTGTTTGAGAATGATGATAGGAATAAGTGGTTGCAAAGCACCATTCTTATAATTATATTAAAATAATATTATAATAAATCATATAATAAATATATTAAAATATAATGCTATATTATACTAATATAAGACAATCATAAATAAATATCATACATAATTAAAAGTAAATAAAAGAAACAGCCTGTGTGCACCCGGGTATAATTGATTGAATGCTAATTTCAGTGCAGTAATACCTGACACATAATAGACATTTAATAAATATTTGATGATTTGACTTGGTTTTAAGTCCTTCTTCTTGTCCAAACTGGATGAGTGATCCTCGGCAAATTACTCAACTGCTCAGTACTCTAGGTCAGAGTTGTCAAATATATAGGATGTGCGTCGATAGGATGTGGTCCACAAGATTCCTAAGTGTCAACTTTACAGAATTAAATTGTAATCAGTAAATATTTAACAAAATAAATAAAAACACAATCAAACAGATAATATTTAGCTTCCTAAATCAATATAGACTTGCAGATATACTGTAGTATAATTTAGTTATCCCCATTTCTACTTGAGTATGACAATCACTGTCCCAGATAACTCTCTAATAATGTAGAGAAGTCACTAACCTTTACTGGTAGGGAAAATTTTATCTAGGTATTCCCAATATCAATGAGATCATAGGTCCATTTTTTTCTCCAGTACCATTAAATGAACATTAATTTTCTTTTTCCCAGTTAATTCTTAGGCATTGCTAGGAATTGAACATTTATTTTATAGACAAAATAGAAGTAATGAAATATGGTGAAATGGGGGAATCTGGTCTTATTTTTCCTATTATTGTTCTAAAACTTCCTAAAAGAAGATTGATCTTGTGACTGAGTTACAGTTTTCACAAAAAACTGTTGGCAATAATGAGTAATAGGCAGTAAAGAGGTTGCGTCTTCCACATTCTTCCTTAAGAAATTCCTAGAAATCTACTTCTCATCAATATGATGACCAGTTTGCAATGAAAAGAATTAAAATAGAATGACATTCATCTCTAAGGAGAAGAGATTCTGAGATATCAATGTCCCTAAATACTAGGTCTGCAGAATGCAGGTGTTAATGTAAAGATTCAGAGTCTCTTGTTTGGGGTGGGGGGAAGGGGTATGGCCCATAAATCTACCTTTCAATGCTTCCAAAGTAAAATTTAATGTGCTTGTTCCCTTTTTTGTGTCTAGCTGTAGTTTTAAAACTTCTTCCCCTTTTAGCTTTATTTTCATGTTGCCTATGTCACGCTGCTTGCATTCAGTCAATCTTAACTATAACTCTCCCAAGGGAACCTTGAACTTTTTTTGTCCTTAGGAAACCAGATTTTAATAGGTAAGCTTTTACTCTATCTTGCTGAACCTCCAAGCTATTTCCAGGCCATCTCTATAGCTTTCCCCTATATACATAACCTTCCGCCTCTCTAGGGTCAGCTAGATGATATAGAGGATAATTCACTGGCCTTGGACTCAGGAACATAAGGGTTCAAATTTGGTCTCAAACAATTGACTCAGATATTTAAGTAGCTGTATGACCTCGTGCAAGTCACTTCACTCCTGCCTCACCTTTAGGGCCATCTCCAGTCATCCTGATCCATATCTGACCACTTAACCCAGATGGTTCTGGAGGAGAAATTGAGGCTGATGACTTAGCATAGAAACCCTTCCTCAAGTCCTATTCATGTGCATGTCAATGATGCAGAGAATTATGAATGTAGAAAGTTTAACTTTTAATGCTGTTAAATCTGGGAATCTTGTTAATCTTGCTCTTGAGTATAAATTTACTCCTATTGTTTCATTGTTTCATGTAAAGTTTGTATCCTGTCTCCTCATTTCCAACCCCCAGCCTTCAACCTTCTACTTGGTAACTGGGGGAGGGATTTCCTTTTTTGCCCTTGATGCCCAGATTAGGGGCAATGCTATAAAAACCTGAGCTGGACCACCTTCTGTGGCTGGTCCTCTTTCTCTCTGGCCCAGTCAGCTCTCCCTGACTATCTTTATACCTGCCTCTCTTTATCTCCCTTTCTCTAACTCTGTCTAGCAATCAATCTTGCCTACTCTTTTGTTATTCACCCAATCTTAAAGTGTTGGCTCTCTGGGAAGAGGAAAAAGTTTTGACCTGTTTACCTTGTAATAATTTATAATAAAATCCTGAGCAGTTTTAAATTCCCAGAGAGTGTGTAAATTCTTTCATCTTTCAGTAACCCTAGATTTCTATCTTTAATAAGCCCAGTGGCAACATTTTGGTGATCATAAGAAGGGACCCATTGAATCTCTCTGGATTTGTAGTTTTAAATTCTCAGAAATGGTGAATTCTTTTGTTACTCAGTACCCCCCAAAATCCCAGTGGCTAAAACAGGAACTGTGTTTTTTGCTTCTATTTATCCTCCAGTGCTTAATAGAACCCCCTAATGTTGTAATAACTTAATAAATGTCTTATCTATCAGTCTATTATCTATCTGTCTGTGTATCTATTTACCTATCTATCTATCTATCATTTCATTATCCAGTTATTTCAAAATTTCACGAGCCTTAATTAATCAGATGAACTTAAGATAAGGATTTCATGAACTACTGGAGTCAAAACTAAGGAAAACAAATTTAAAACAACAATTAAAAAGTGCCAGCAATACCTGAAAGTCAAATGAGTGGTGAATCTCCCTGCACAGAGTCAAGCTAACTTATCTTCAAATGGTAGTCCATTTAAGGAGAAAGAAGGAGGAGAAGGATGTGAAATCTTTCCACCTTGATATTCTGCACAACCATCTGGCACAGTTTTCTGGCATGTGATGAGATCATCCCATTAGGACTTTAGTGGAGAAAAACCACAATTTTATCTTTTTTTGTTGATTTTGAGCCTTAAAAACAATTGTGTAGGTAAGTAGGCACAAATAGCTATGGGTTTTTAGATATATGGCCCTGAATAAACACTGAGTTGGATAATTTACCAAATTGGGAAGAAATTCAAAACTAACATATCTCACCTCATTGTTTAATCCTTTGGCAATATAACTAAGCAAGAAACAAAAGATAAGAACCAAATTCAGCAGGATTTAAATTTAGATCTAAATTAATTGGGAGAACTCCTCAGAGCAAGAGTTCAAATGAGAGGTGAAGCATTAATGACTTTCTCTTTGGATGAGAATAGTTTGTTTTGTGCCCAGACTATGGAAAAAGATGAAATGATACACTGCCTCTCCTGGGCAGGTAAAAGATTAACCTTAGTGAATGTTTTTGCCTTTTTTTGTGACATGATATAAAATTTTTTTGTTTTATATAAAAAGAAAAAATAAGGGAAAGATTCATCAAATTGATATTCTATCATATGATAGAATGAATCAACAGTTCTTTATGACTTCTCATCTCAGCAGGAAAGAGAAACCATAGAGCAGAGAAAAACTAATAGAAAGCAAGGAGCATAAATTACATGATCTGAAATGGCATGAGCTTCTGAAACATAGATACAAACAACAAACCAAGAGCAAGTAACAAGATTAGTTATTGAAGCAATGTAGGGTATGGAAATACAACCCATTGGGAGGAAGGATCTTTGGAAGTTGAACAGTGGTTGGCTACCTTTCATTGCTGTACTACAGCAGTCCATTTCAGTCTTTTTCTACTGCCCTTTAAACTGGGGTGGGTAGTATAAATGAGATAGTTATGGTAATGAAAAAGAAGAAAAACATCAACTATTTGCCTTGCATTTTATAAATATTATCTTACATGATACAACAATCCTGAGAAGTATATGCTATTATTATCTCCATTTTACAATTAAGAAAATTGAGGTTAGTATATAGCTGTCTGTTTTTTAATTTAGGTCTTTCTGATTCCAGCCTAGTGCTCTAATCACTAGGTGGGATTAAGTGAGGAGTTTAAGTCCCACCTCTGTTCTTCCTTCTCTGTCTCTATTTTTTCGGTCTCTTCCTCTTTTTTTGTCTGTTTTTCATTTTTTGGGGGGACTTGAGACTGGACTACATACAAGCAATATTTTAGAATAATTTGTATGAAGTTTTCAGCTCTTTTCAGAAGATTAAAAAATGCCACCTTGAAATAAATTTTAAGACTTTCCTTTAGCATTCTTTCATTCTGATGTATTCTAAAGGATTAATGATTTTTGCAGTGTGGCTACTTCCTTTATTGGTACAGACCAAAATCTCTCAGTATGTAAAGTCCTTTGTGATTCTTGTCCATATTTCTCCATATTGCTATAAATAAAACAAACTCTTCCTCTCTTTTCAACCATTCTTATTATATGACAGGTGCATATTTTCAGCTAGTCATTTATATAATTGAGACAAATCTATTTCTCTTTTGAGTGGCAAGAACAGGACTTGTGATATATCATTCCATTATCTAGGTTCCAAAGTGTGAAATTTATATCATTTGCTTGAAGCCATAAATAGAAAAAAAAAGTTTCTTTCTTTTAAAAATCTAATAAAGCTAGGCTTCTACATTTTATTTTGCCAGTAGTTTATGCTATTTTAAATGAATTGTTTTCTTATCAGGAACTTCTTAAATTTATTTCACACAGTGAGAAAAAGGTTAATTTTATAAATTTATGGATAGGTATTATTTTATCTTTATTAGTTATTAGTTTATTAGTTTTTTATTTATTTTTATTTTATTATTTATTATTTATTTATTATTTATTATTATTTGTTTGTTTGTTTGTTTTTTATTTGTTTATTTGTTTATTTATTTTTATTTATTTGCAATAAGGATACTTGTTCATTTTGAGAGTGGACTAACAAAGTAACTTGTGTAAGTGATGGTTGAAGAATAAAATTAAATTTTCAAACTTTATTTAAAAATATTCACACACACACACACACACACACACACATATATATGAATTGAGGTACGATGGCAGAATTAATAAAGTGCTGACTTCAGAATTAAGTTTACTAAGTTTCAAGTTATGGTTCTCTGATGCAGCAGAGTAGTTAGTCACTTCAACTCTTCCTCACTGAAGTTCTGCCCCACCCAGGCATTCTCTGAGAACTGAATACATAATAAGTCCTGAGCTTCAGCTATAAATAGAATTTCCTATACCAATGAAATTATATGTTCTGGATGTTAAAAAATGAATTTGTATGTGTCTTGAGGAAAAAATATAGATATTGGGGAAATGAATAAAAGTGGAAATGAAAAGAATAAGCAGAATAGAGGAAGTAGAAGAGGAAATAAACTGCTGAAGTAGTATAAAAGGATTGTTTTGCTTTCTCTTCAAGTAAAATTAATTCATCCATAAAAGAAGCTGATTTACCTATTTCATGAAATCAGATTGTAGATTCCTTCTAAAAATCATCTTGCAAAATGCTTTTCTTTAAATTCTATTCATTATTGAAAGTAGAGTAGACTCAGAATAGTATTTATTTTGCTGACAGCTAAAATCACTGAGAACCAGAACTTGGAAGAACTAGAAAAGGAGATCAGTTCTGACCACTTGCCTCTAAAAAGGGGATTATAACAGAAAACAGTCAAATCAAATTTTCTTTCATTTTTTAAAGTTTTCCTGAAATAAAGATCCTACAGGTTTTTCTATTAGTCTTTCTCAGTAATTATGACCCGATAACATATAAACAAATTTATTCTGGATGCAATCTAATGCCATTTTCTATTTGCTTGTTTCTTTTCTTTTTTTTTGTGTGGAGAGCACCTGGTTCAACACAGATTAACACTTTATCTCTATGATTTTGCTAACATATTTGGAGCTATGCCTTCTGGGAATTGTTTCCTTCAAATTGAAATATGGAATATTATATATTCTCTAGCTTATGGAATGAGTACAATCTAATGCCTCCAGGAAAACTGACAGTAAGGAACTTCATAAACAAAGAGTGATTTTCATAGAACCACAGAATGTTAGTATTAGAAAAGATTTTAGAAATCACCTAATATAGCCTTCTTATTTAGCAGATTAAAAACAAAACAAAACAAAACAGGTTAGTCAATGAACAAATGTGTAGGTTCCCTACTATGTGTCAGGTACTTCCCTAGATCTTAAAATACAAATATACAAATGGAAAATCCCTGCTCTCAAGAAACTAAACTTTTTTCTGACTGTTATATGTTGCCTGGGGTCCAGGTGTTTCTGATTGTCTGTTTAACTCAATGCACATTTATTGATAAACTACAACAATGTAGTAGTTTTGCTAAAAGTTAATAAGATTTTTTATATAAATATGATGATCAAAAAATTGAATGTTTTCCTAAGTACAAGATTTTTATCTAAACTTTTTCTCTCTTACAATCTATAGCAGTACTCAATACACAAAAGAAGTAGTAAATGTTTGTTTCATTGAAGTAATTTAAATTTCAATAGTTCAATTCAATTATTTGTCATTAATGTAGATCATGCAGAAAATTGCAATGAAGATCACTATGGCAAAATTTTTGCACCCCATATGTTAGACTTTTTTCCTGTTGAACGTTATTTAAATTTATATAATATTTTTAAAATTTTGTTTATTTTTAACATATATTTTAAAATTGATTTGTGAATTTCTCCCTCCTAAGCTTCTCTCTAATCCAATAAGAAAACAAGAAATATATCAATTATATGAAATTATGCAAAACATATTTCCATATAAGTATGTTGGAAAAAGCAAAATGAAAGAGAAAAATTGTACTTTAATATGCCTTCAGAATTCATCTATGGAAGTCCATAGCACTTTTCATCATGGATCCATTGAAATTATCTTTGACAGTGTTTTACAATTAATCATTCTGACAATATTGTTGTTTCAATGTACAATATTTTTCTAGTTCTGTATGCTTCATTTGTTAGAAGATTATTAATCTTCTCAGATTTTTCTGAAGCCATACTGCTCATCATTTCTTATGGCACAATTGTTTTCTATTGCAATCATGTATCAAACTTGTTCAGCTATTCCTCAGTTGATGGGCATCCCTTTTGTTTCCAAATCTTTTCCATGACAAAAAAATACTATGAATATTTTTGTACATATAGATTCTTTCCCTTATACTTTGCTCTCTTTGGTGTACAGATTTATTAGTGGTACTATTGGTTCAAAGTGTATGCACTGCTTTTAATAGCCCTTTTATAACAATTCCACCAATATGTCCTAATTTTTTCATATCCATGGCAGACTTTCTCATTTTCCTTTTGTTTCAAGTTAGGAAATCTGTAAGTTGGTATGTCAGAGTAGTTTTAATTTTCGTTTCTCTAAGTAAGTGATTTATTTTTTTACATTACTTATAGCTTTGATTTCTTCTTTTTAAAATTACCTTCTTATATTCTTTGACCACTATCAACTGCAGAATGGTTCTTTTTTAAAATAAATTGAAGTCTTTATCAGAAACTTTATAATTCTTCTCTACCCCAAACATTTTTCTAATTTTTAATTTCTTTTCATCAAAATGATCCATTTTATGTCTCTTTATCCTCTCTATTATTTTGTAACAAATTCTTCCTTTATTCATAGATCTGACAGGTAAAATTTTCCATGCTCTCTAAATTTACTTATGATATTATCATTAATATCTAAATCATTGTGAAATGTTGGTCAATGCCTATTTTCTTCCAAACTGCTCTACAGTTTTCCAGTAATTTTTATAAAAGCATAGATCTTACTTCTAAATCTTGAATCTTTGAGACAATCTAACACTGGATTCATATAGTTAGTAACTGTTTTACATTATATACCTAATAGATTTCACTGATCTGCCACTCTATTTCTTAGTTACAAGGAAACTTTTTGTGGATGTCTTGTAATAGAGTTTGAAATCTAGTATTGTTAGACTCCTTGCCTTCACATTTATTTTTCATTGTCTTGATATGCTTGACCTTTTCTTCTTCCAGGTGAATTTGGTTAGGATTTTTTCTAGCTCTGTTGAATAATTCTTTGGTAGTTTGATTGATATTGCACTGTGAGGAAATTAACTTAGGTAAAATCATCACTTTTACTATATTGACCCAGGTTAACCATAAGCAATTAATGCATCTCCATATTTCTAGAACTATCTTTCTCTTCCTTGTTTTTTGAAACAATTGTTTTTAAAAAGTGTAAAATCTATTTTTAAAAATAAATTTGAGTTCTGAATTGTCTCTTCCTTCCCTTCTTTGCCCCTTTCTTAAGAGTCAAGGAATTTGATGTAAATTATACATGTACAATCATAAAAAACAATATTTCCATAAAAACCATGTTACAAAAAATAATAGACTCTCCCCAAAACAAAAACTTAAAAAATAAGAAAAGTTTTTTTTTAAGTTATTTTTGATCTGCATTCAATCTCCATCAGTTCTTTCTCTGGAGATGGAAAACATTTTTCGTCATGTCCTTTAGAAATTTTAAATTTAAGTCACCATACTATTCAGAATAGGTATGTCATTCAGAGTTGATCACTGTACAGTATTGCTGTTATTTTGTACAAATTTCTTCTGGCTCAACCCACTTCATTTTTTTATCCATTCATATAAGATTTCCAAGGTGTTTCTGAAGGCATCATGCTCATCATTTTTTAGGGCACAATACTATTTTATCACAACCTTACTTATTTCACAGCTGATGAGCATCTTTTTAATTTCCAAATCTGTCAAATAAAAAGACCTGTTATTTTTATGCATACAAGTTCTTTGCCCTTTTCTTTGATTTTTTGGGGATATAGACATAGTGTGACATTTCAGGATCAAAAGTATGCACCTTTTTATATTCTTTTGAGCATACTTCATACCAATCATTGGCTGTGGTCACAATTTAATTGATATAATTCACCCCCATCTTTTCCCTTCCCTGCTCATTATACCAATGAGCAAGAACAGCTATCTCCTTGAGCATGCAGAAAGAAGGACACAAACCCTAGGCTAACTCAGAACAACTAGGTGCGGCAGACCTGGTTTATTCTAAGGTCTTGGGTTTATTTATTTATTTTTTGATCAGATGATGCTAAGTCTTTTGTCTTGACTCACATACCTGTCCATAGGCAACAATATAGACAGATCCCAGTCTGTAATTCGAATGAATAATTCTCCCTTCACATTCTTGTGGAACCCAACATCCCCATATTCCTCAAAGATTATTTTTAGCTACTGTGAGGAATAGAGTATATCCTCCTTAAACTTTGAAAAGAAGACTTGTCCTTCCCTGTTTAGTTTCTTTATAATTTGAAAAGAAAATCTTGTCTTGCCCTCCTTAAATCAAGAAAGAATTCAGTCTACCTTTAGACTTCAGAAACAAATACTCATCCTGCCCTCCTGCTACTCCTGTTACCTCCCTCAAGGGAAAATAACATTGTGAAGGGATATTTTTCTGAGATCAAGCAATAAAATCATCTCCAGGAAAGTTTAAGATTTTATCTACTCTTAGTATGAATATTCTATTCCCCTCCCCTTGTTACTATATAAATTTTCTGATCTCCCTCAACTCCAGGAGATCATTCTTAGATGGTCTCCATTACCTAATGGTGGTGGGGTAAATTCCAGAGAAATTAAAACCTCATGTCTAATCTATGTTTTTTATTGCTGTTATGCTATTTTTCTCTATATTTTAATGTTCTTCATTTTAGGTTAACATTAATGGTGCTGTGGACTCAGATGAAATTTTGAAAAGGGACAGACCTCTGTTTGGCTGCAGACATGCTCCATGGAAGGAAACAGGTCCTTGGTCTGTAATCAGAGGTGCTCCTTGGGAAAAAAAAGAGTTTTGTAACTTTTAAAATCCCAGCTCTATTCTGAACCAATTTTTTTAAGTTAATAGATTTTTCCTCCTGGCAACATTACAAGAGGAAACCAGGGCAAATTTTGAAACTGGCACAGTGGTCTATCTGAAGGTGAAGCTTCTTTACTTTTCAAACTTTACTATAAACTGAACTGTTGTTTTTGTATCTTGTTTTGCTTCTTGAAGTTAGTTTCTCTGGAAATTTTACCTTTGGTTTTGGAATTCTCATAGGTTAGTGAGAATTGTTGGTGACAATTGAAACTGTCAGGTAGGTACTGAGGATTTATTTCTAGGCCTAAGTGTGACATTCTTTGTAGTGGCCTAGATATAGCTCTTTTGCTAGATAAAAAGAAAGGAATGTTGTCCAGCATCCCTGTCATATGTCCAGTGTCTGTTATATGGTTTTGGTTTCTTTTGTTTAATGTTTTATTGTGGTTTTTTTTGATGTTTAGATTTTATGTATAATTATTGCTTTTCAATTGTTGTATCTGACCATGGGACAGTTTAAATCTAGGATCAGAAACCCAGCAGAGAGATTATTACTTTTAATATAACTAAACATGATAATTCAAATGACCATGCATTTTGTCAGCATTGATATAAATTAATGTGATGACCCAAAATTATGTGGGTAGAGATGGGTATTTTTGGAGAGACTTAAATTGAACTATCTTAAAATAAAGTTAATTTTAAAAACTAAAAAGACTTCTAAAAAAGAAAGGAGATTTCTTAATCACTGGTTTTGTTAAATGTTGGAAAACTGAAATTTCTTCATTTAAGACTCAAAGAAAACAATCTCTTTTCTCCTCTCTAAAAGCTCTAGCTTTGTCTTCACTTTTCAGTACTGTTCCTCCTTTTTATTCATTGCCTTCTTTACCTCTTAAAGACACTTTCTAAAGATTCTTTACCTCGTAAAGGGACCCATCCCTTCTACAAACCTGAGTTCTCATTCTTTTTCCTCTCCTTGTTCTAATTCCCCCTTTTCTCCTCCCATTCCCCTCATCCTTATCCCTCCTCTCTTTGTTTTATGCCAATATTAATCCCTCTATTACCTCATCTTTGTGTTCTTCAATCTCCTCTCCTTCCTTTTCTGTTTTAGTTCCTGCTTCTATAATCCACCTTATAATAATCCTTCTATAACTTTTCCCTTTGTTCTCAAATTTCTTCTCCCACTGTACCTTCTGTTTAGCTTCAAAATTCTTCCCCAAATATTACTCCCTCTGTGACCTTCTCTCTAAGTTCCCCAATTTCTTCACCTTCTTCTTTTGTTCCCTTTTCTTTGTCCCTCAATTCCTTCTTCTTGTTCTTCTATCTCAGTTCACTCTTATAGTTCTATTTATTCTTCTATTCAATTTTAGCCTACTCACTCTTCTCACTCTCCTGTCACATCTTGTCCTTATTTTATCCCCTTTTCCTATTTTCCCATATATCCTGTTATCCCTTTCTCATGCCCTTCTATTCAAATTCCTTCATATATCACTGCTTTGCCTCCTTCTCTTACCCCAAAAGATCCTGTTTTTGAGTTCTATATAAAAGCCCAAAACCTGACCCTTCAAGGTAATAAATAGACCATGTCCTCAGGCTGCTCCATCTACAGATAGAGAACAGATTGCATCAGATGTTAAGTTTTATCCTGTCCCACAGTATAAATTCAAGTAATGGGAAAGAGGTGTTACAGACTTTAAAGAAAGATTTCCCTGATCCCTGTCAAGATCCAGTAGGCTTTTGTGAACAATTTTAAGTTACACTGTAATTCTTTTACCTGGGGATTCCAGACATTTGCAGTTAATCATAATTTTAATTGGAAATGGTGAGAACAAGAATTGATACAGAAAGACAATAATACAAGCCACCTTTGAGGAGCTTCAGAAAACAGATTTGGTAGCTTATGCAGATCAATAAAGGCATTTAGAAGCAAAGGTTTTTAGCTGTTTTAATAGAGGCCAACCCACTTGCTTTTCTCCAACCAGTGGATTTTTCAAAAATCAAAAATGTTATTCAAAGACAAGATGAGACAGTATTTTAATTTTTTGATCATGTAACAGAGGCTTTTGATGCAAATTCTGATCTAAAGAATAATGGGGATGGAGGAAGATACTCAGTTTCTCTCTTCCTCTGTTAACAATTTCCTACCTTCTCTGTCACAAAATATTAAACTTATCCAGCCAGAATGGCAAAATAAACATTAATAATTCATAGTTGAATTGGTAGCACAGTGAGCATTAATATTGGCCACCCAAGGGGATGAAGATCTCCAAGAGAAAAGACAATTGCAAGCAAAAAAAGATAAAAATATTCACTATGTAACTTAAGCAGTTAACTGCTCCTATCCAAAATCCCAGCTGTCAACAGGAGGCAGAATGAGGATCAAGTAACAAAGGTTTGTTATTGTTGCAAGAAATCAGGTAATTGAAAAAAAAAACAAGATAAGGCCCTTCTCAAAGATTTAGCAAGCAATAAAAATCAACAATTAAAAAGTCCTTCCCCACAGTCTCTCTGGGCTTGTCAAACTTTCTCCTACTCTTGGAAAAGGCCATTTTTAGCTATTGTCCTTCCTGGCTCTTCTATAATTCCCAACCTCCACAACCTTCTATCTGTTTGGATTTTTACCTCTGGTTTGTTGGGAATTGTCACCTTTGGTGGTGATTGTCTTTGTTTTCCAGCTAGGTCGAGTGCTAAAGGTTTGTCCCTAGAATGTACAGGATTATGGAGCTTGCCTGGAACCCTGTTTTCTTTGTCTATATTGTGTTTTCAGGGACCCTGTAATATAAGAACAATAGGGCTTTTCCCTTAGAGTTCAGAGGCCCCTCTGATTCCAGGTGCTCTGACTTGGTATGCTTTTAATGTTTATTTTAAATTGAGTCTTCTGGGGCACCTAGGTGGTACAGTGGCACCAGCCCTGGAGTCAGGAGTATCTGAGTTCAAATCTGACCTCAGACACTCAATAATTACTTAGCTGTGTGGCCTTGGGCAAGCCACTTAACCCCACGGCCTTGCAAAAACCTAAAAAAAAAAAAGAATTGTGTTCTCTGTATGGTAAAGGCAGAATGGAGCTCTCTGTTTCTGCCTGGTCAGGTTTACTGTCATTTATCTGTGTTCTAAATGGCCAATTTTCTTCTTCGATTTCCTTTTTAAATTAGATCTAGTTTCTTTTCCTAAAAACTCATGGTTTGTCACAACAGGACAGATTTTCCTGAAAATTATGCTGTTTTGGGGGTAGAATAGGGTTCCTATTTTTTTAAGTTCTACTCTGTTTACTTGAGTTTTTTTTTAGGGATTGGTTATTTAAAATTTATACATACATATATATATATATGTATGTATAAAGAAAATTATGATTGGTCCTAAAATTACTTTCTGACCAATATTAATTAGCAGGATAATATAATAATAATAATAATAATAATGATGATGATCTTAAAAACAGAGTTCTGTGTGTGTTGCTTCCCTTAGAAACTCTTCTCTAGTCTCCACTGGCCTGAAGAACTGAGAAGAGGTCACTGGATTTTTCTTGAGGTTTGAGAGGAACAGACCAGATCCCTTAAAATCTCAACACATAGTCTTTATTCTTTTCTGAGACTTGTCTTTATAAATATGATGTGTGTGTGTGATTTATTCCAAAATTTAGTTCTGAAGGAAAAAGGAACAGGACTACCAAAATTTTAAAAAGTAGCTACATGATCTTTTTTTTAATTAGATAACCATATATAGGTTGGTTTTCTGTGCAAAACTAAAAATGTATATTGTATTAATTTGAAATATTTTTCCAAATTTAAGGACTGAGTAAGGGAATTTGACTTAAAGTTCTTTGTCAAGTGTGAAAATTCTGAATTTGTTCATTTGAATCAAAATTCAATGAATTCAATTGAATTCAATTCAGTTATTGGAATATATGAAACATTTTGGTTGCAGAAATAGGCTTTGCCTTCTGCATTGACCATATATTTTAAAAGCAATATAAACTTTTACCCCAATTCCAGTTTTCAAGTTCTTGAGATGAGGTGAAGAACTTTTGGTAAAAGTATCTTGCTCCTCCCTGATAAGGATTTCTCTCAGCATTAGACATGTCCTATTAAACAAAATGATGAATCCCTGAACTAGCTTGAAAGTGTGAAAGTGTGTGGAAAGTTCCTGATAAAGTCCTCTCAGATTTAAGAAATTTTTTTTTGTCAAGAAACCTTGCTTTCCAAGGGACCCAGGACATCCAGATTTTTGCAAAAAGATGGTTTTGATAAATAAGGCACTGACCATGAGACTCTTTCTATTGAAGTCATCAGAATCTCTAAACTAGGAGAATCCAGTAACAAGTCACCCCACCATTTGTTGAGATACATATTTTGAAAATATTATATTCCTTTCTGTCTATTGCTGGGGTAGATTTCTGTGAATAGACGATAACCCTGGAAAATTATTGGGGCTAAAGGGGGAAAGGGGGTTAGAATGGGTAAATTACAATTAGAATCTTTATAAACCAAACTTTCTGTGCTTTCAGGGCAGTTCTTTAAGACATTATCTTGTCTGTGAGTTTCTCTACTTTTTTTTCAAGAAAATTAAATATAGACTTTTCTTTGCTCAGACCATCTCTGAAAAATTTTCTTTTGTGTATTTTTATCATACATGGTGCATTGGCCAGGAAGAATCCCTCCCTTAAGATTCTGCTGGACATAGATACGAGCAAGCACCACATGCCAACTGTTTCAGCAGCTTGTGATTTAGTGCCCATGAAGATCCTTTAGGGAATGGGGAGGAATCTGAAGGAAAGACTTAGTCTGAGCAAAATTGAAAGTCCAAAGGCCTCTGGAAGCAAAATAACAAGGGAGATGAAACCAGAAGGGTACCATGAAGTCACATGAGTTTGTGTATGTATACAAGCCCAGAAAAGCAAGACCTCTGACTCTAGGACCCAGACAAGATCAGTGAGCCTCTGGAGGAACTGGCCCTCTGTCTCTCCCAAGCAATTCGAGTCAGTGGAGTTAGAGGCAGGGAAGCCCCCAAGAAGGTAAACTCTGTAGGCAGTCTGGAGAACATCTCAAGCAATTCAAGTCTGTAGAGATGGGAGGTTACATTCAAAGCAGCAAGGAAAAAATTACTCCTAAATGTACTGGCTGAAAATTCTAGGGTCTAGACTTAATAATAGGGAAGAAAAATCAAAGTAAAAAGGGAAAGTGAATAAAATTATTAAATACTTGCTTCTTAAATTAAGACTTGTTTCTGCTCTGTAATTCTGTGCTTCCAGAATGCTTTTCCTTTTCACTCCATCTTTTCACCACTTGTCCATTGGCCTGGTTCTTATCTCTTGAGCTTGAATGAGAGCAAAGAGGGAATCTATTTATTTATTTGTTTGTTTATTTATTTATTTATTTATCTTTTTGCAAGGCAATGGGGTTAGGTAGCTTGCCCAAGGTCACACAACTAGGTAATTAATAAGTGTCTGATCCAGATTTGAATTCAGGTCCTCCTGACTCCAGGGCTGGTACTCTATCCACTGTGCCAACCTAGCCACCCCAAAAAGGGAATTTATTAAGAGAAAGGATTAAATAATAGGAAAGGGAGAGTAAGTTTTCTTATGAAGACTTGATTAGACAAATGTCAAAAAGGGAATTTATTTGGAGTTAAAAGAGACAGAAAAGAGACAGTGAATATTATGAGATTAGAAAGGCATGTGTTAAATAAATCATAAAAGAAATAACAGCATTGCAAAAGCTTTGAGAAAGCAAATTCTGGGAGGATGAAAATTATGTCTTTGTCATAAATTGATTATGTGCTGTAAATAGTTGATTTTTTAACAGAATAAATCCAAGTTTATAGAAAAAATAATAACTTCAGGAGTTTTTTTAGTGAAAACATAGATTCTGATAATGTTATTTCATTTCCAAAATATTACAGAAAATAATGGGACAATTGAGAATTTAAGAACAAAAGATCTCCCCTGCCTCCCTGAAATTATTTAGGACAATTCCTTTATAAGAAAAGTTATTTGGTTTACTTTATCTAAAGAGGGAGAGCAGGGGATAATTTAATTAGGTTGTAGAATTTTTCAGTGACTGTTTGACTTCTCTTGAGTTATATTAGTTAAAATCAAGAAGGGTTAAATATTAAAATATTTGAATGGAAAAGAAGAGTAGAACAGTATATTAGGGGAAAATCTAAGTAGTTCATTCTGAGAAATGGGTTTGAAAGACTTGGGAAGAGAATAATAGGGCTGCAAGGAAAAATGAAAAATCATATAGAAAGTTGAGATTCTTGAACCAACTGTGAAGTATGGAAGTTGGTTAAAGCACATAGGAAGAAGATATGAGCAAATTTGACTTAATATAAGTAAAAAAAATGAATTCTGGGAACTTTGGGAAGTGAATTAAAAATGAATGTAAGAAG
The DNA here is from genome assembly GCF_037893015.1 of Macrotis lagotis. Lineage (NCBI taxonomy): Eukaryota > Metazoa > Chordata > Mammalia > Peramelemorphia > Peramelidae > Macrotis > Macrotis lagotis. The sequence goes on from NC_133658.1 coordinate 481,762,963, forward strand.
AGAAAAAGTATAGAGAACTATCAGTCTAAAGGTAGTTATGTTTATAAATGAGGTTAGGGACAATTTGAAAATTGTATTAGATTTTTGCAATATCTGTCAGTGAATTGACTAAAAGGTACTAAACCCTAAAATATGAAAAGCTTGACATGAAAGCAATTGCTAGGTAAATGTTAATTTTATTTTATTATTATTTCTTCAATTAGGTAACTCTTTAATGGACTGATTTTATAGGAAATAAGTATGAAAATGCATGTAATTGAATTAAAAAGATTTGTTTTTAGGTTTTTTTGGTAAGGCAAATGGAGTTAAGTGGCTTGCCCAAGGCCACACAGCTAGGTAATTATTAAATGTCTGAGACTGGATTTGAACCCAGGTACTCCTGACTCCAGGGCTAGTGCTTTATCCACTATGCCACCTAGCTGCCCCTAAAAAGATTTGTTAAGGGACAACTAGGTGCCACAGTGGATAGAGCACTGTCCTTTCAAGTCAGGAGGACCTGAGTTCAAATCCAACCTCAGACACATAATAAGTACCTAACTATGTGGCTTTGGGCAAACCACTTAACCCCATTGCCTTACCAAAATAAAAAAACCCTAAAAAATATTTGTTAAAAAATGTATTTTTGCTTATGATGTTGTGATGTTCCCAAATGTAGAAATATTGGTCAGTAAGGATAAAAGCTCTTGTAAGTTAGAGCATTGATAAGTTAGAATTGCACTGATAGAGATAAGAAGAATTTGCACACATTTAGGTTTTGAAAATAAAATAATGTAAGGTTATTTTGGATATGACTTTAGGAATTTATGAGAAGTTTAAAGAAAATATTGTAAGCATAAGATGATATTTTTAGAAATATCTAGTTTAAAGAATTTTCTGAGTTGCAAAGTTCAAGGGAGAAAAGGGAATATACCAGAAATTGAAATATATTATGTATAATTAGTAAACTTTATATAAGAACAGGTTCAAATTAATCTTTTTTTGAGAAGTTAAAATTGTGTTGTAATAATGATCAATTAATGAATTAAAGCTTCATCTATCACATTTGTAAATCTTTATTATGAGAAAACTAGAGAATACCTTGTCAGTGATCTTTTTCTCTGAAAGTCTTTTTGATCCAGAGAGTTTGTGATGAACTTCATTTTCCACCTCGTGTTTATGGAAGGGCATATTTATATTTAAGATCAAAGTAGTTTATATAATATCTGTCATTTAAGAAGAAAAATGTATCTTATTTCATGTAAACATAACACTGGCATAGGTAGAAATTTACTTTGACATTTTAAAATTATCATATGTATAAGATTAAATTCATGGAGAATCTTATTTTCTTTTTGAAAATAGTGGTATAAAGCACTGGCCTTGGAGTCAGGAGTACCTGGGTTCAAATCCGGTCTCAGACACTTAATAATTACCTAGCTGTGTGGCCTTGGGTAAGCCACTTAACCCAATTTGCTTTGCAAAAACCTAAAAATAAATAGTGGTGTATTTGGAACAAGAGTTAAATAAGGTTACAAAATAGGGATGTAAAAGATATTTGTGTGTAAAAGATATTCAGGTATAAGGTTAGCTTTAACAGAACCTGTTGTTTGGTTTTGCTTTAAAAGAATGAGATGTCAGCATGGAAACTTTATGTTTAATGCAGGTTAAGAGTTAAATGTTCAATTTTTAAAAAAATTTTTTTGAATTTTACAATTTTCCCCCATCTTGCTTTTCTCCCCCCACCACAGAAAGCAATCTTTTAGTCTTTACATTGTTTTCATGCTATACATTGATCAAAATTGAATGTGTTGAGAGAGAAATCATATACTTAAGGAAAAAAAATAAAATATAAAAGAAAGCAAAATTGCATAATAGTATATATATTTTTTTAATTAATAGTAATACTCTTTGGTCTTTGTTTAAACTCCACAATTCTTTCTTTGGATGCAGATTGTATTCTCCATCGCAGATACCCTAAAATTGTCCCTGATTGTTGCACTGAAATAATGAGCAAGTACATTAAGTTTGATCATCACCCCCCATGTTGCTGTTACAGTGTATAATGTTCTTCTGGTTCTGCTCATCTCACTCAGCATCAGTTCAAACAAATCCTTTCAGGCATCTCTGAATTCCTGTCCCTCCTGGTTTCTAATAGAACAATAGTGTTCCATAACATACATATACCACAATTTGTTCAGTCATTCTCCAACTGATGGACATTCACTCAATTTCCAATTCTTTGCCACCACAAACAGGGCTGCAATGAATATTGTTGTACAGGTGATGTTTTTACCCTTTTTTATGATCTCTTCAAGGTATAGACCAGTAGTGGTATTGCTGGATCAAAGGGTATGCACATTTTTATTGGCCTTTGGGCATATAAATGTCCAATTTTAAAGATACAAAATGGCAACTTCAGAAGAATAGTGTATAACAGATTGGGAAGTATATCCTAACTAGGGTTGAAGCCAAGATGACAGTATGAAGGCAGCATTTCCTGGGGAACTCCTTCCCCATACTTCAAAAGCATCAAAATATGATTCTAGCCAAAATTTAGAGGGGCAGAAAGACAATTTCCCAGTTCAAGATAACTTAGAAACTCCGTGGGAAAAGTGTGTTTCATCAGGAGTGGGAGCTAGAAAAGAGACCCAGTCACAGTACAGCCCAGCCCAGTTCAGCCCAGGGATCACCAGAAACAGCTTGAAGGGGTGATAAGATAACTCTTCTACATCAGAATGAATGTGGAGTGAGGAGCACTGGCCAAAGAACCTGCAGCGAGAATCAGGAGAAACCACCCTGCACCTCCAGAGCACAGCCCACAGCCAGTAAGGGGGCCAGGGGAGATAGCAGAAATCTCTCTGTTCTCCTGGGGCAGAACTCTGCTGTTTATCCATGCTCAGATCCAGTTTGCAGTTTGACCTTCCATATTAAGATAGCAGGGACCCTTCTCACAGGTCCAGAGCATAAGTGAGTGCCTGTGGTCATTTGCAAATCAAAGCACAGGCAAGAGAGAATAAGACCTTGGAGGAATAAAGGTTCCAGTAGGGTGTCCCCCCCAAAAAAATTCCAAAGCCTTGGAAGTGCTGTAAATTAGTCTTGGACTGAGGAAATGAGAAAACAACAGAAAAAAAAATAATCTGACCATAGAAAATTACTTTAGTCCCATGGAAGATTCAAAACACATACCCAGATGATGACAAAATTGAAGCTTCCGTATCCAAAACCTCCAAGAGAAATAGAAAATGGTGTCAGACTATGAATGAGTTCAAAAAATATTTTGAAAAGCAATTAAGGGAGGTGAAGGAAAAACTGGGAGGAGAAATGAGAATGATGCGAAAAAAATCATGAAAACCAAATCAGCAGCTTAGGGTGAAATAAATACCAAAAAATACTGAAGAAAATAATATGTTAAAAACCAGTTCAGGCCTAATGGAAAAAGCAAAGCAAAAGGCAAATGAAGAGGATAATGCCTTGAAAAGCAGAATTGGCCAGCTGGAAAAGGAGATAAAACAGCTCTCTGAAGAAAATAACTACTTCAGATGCAGAATGAAACTAAAGAAAGCTGATGACTTTGCAAGAAGTCAGGAAGAAATAAAACTCTTCCAAAAAAGCCAAAATTTAGAAGAAAATGTGAAGTATCTCATTGGAAAAACAACTGACCTCAAAAATAGATCCAGAAGAAATAATTTAAAAATTATTGGACTACCTGAAGTTCATGACCAGGAAAAGAGCCTAGACTTCACTTTTCAAGAAATTGACCTGAGATCCTAGAAGCAAAGGGTAAAATAGAAATTGAGGGAATTCACAAGTTACCTCCTAAAAGAGGTCCCAAAAGAAAAAACTTTCAGTAATATTATAGCCAAATTTCAAAACTCCCAAGTCAAAGAGAAAATTCTAAAAGCTGCCAGAAACAAACAATTCAACTACCTTGGCTCCAATGTCAGGATTACACAGGATCTGGCAGCATTTACATTAAGGGCTTGCTGTTGGATCAATACTATTTTGAAACCTAAAAGCCCAATAGAGGCTTGGAGAGACTACACAGGTGACAGATGCATTGGGATACAAAGTTGAAGGGATGGATTTGCAGTGCAACCTTAGGTTAGATCCTTTCTACTTGATCTTCCCTAAATGTGACATTCGAAAACGGTCTCAACAGATGAATCTAAAATTTGATTTAAGGCATTTGTCTGTGACTACACACATGACTTCTGCCTTGGAACTGACACTTCAAGTTATATCTATAAAGGAATTTTCCTTTAATGTCCTGGATCTTTATAGTAAACCACTATAAGCAAATCTGATATAGAAATTTTAGGTCAATTGGAGTTTAATAGATAGATAGGCTAGTGTGTGGTTTTGACTTTGGCTGTTATCTATGTGTTCTGACAAGAATTAATAACCCTTGCATTTTACATTTTAAGATGGAGATATTTAGGTAAAAAGAATAGAAAGGTTTTTACAACCTCAAGATACAATTCTACACAGTAGCAGTTTTAAATTCTACTTTAAGGAAGTGAATGTAAGTCAGTTGAGAATGTCAGGAGAAGGGATATATATGTATAGTATATTTAGAAACATTTTGGGCAGAGAAATTCATTTTAGTTAAGGATGCTTGATTTATTATTTTAATAAGGAGCAAGAAGTTAAGATTGTATGTCACTTACTTGACACTATTTATACTAAGATGATCAGCTAATGTATATGTTATAAGCAAAACGAATGTAACAATTTTCAGCAAATTCATTTGTGCAGTGAAATAATTATGGACAGTAAGGTAAAATGTAAATTGTAATAGCTCTAGAATTTTATTGTTTAATGATGAAAACATGAGTCTAAGTCTGATAAGTTTTATTAAAAAGTTCCTTTAACAGAAGAGAGGATGTAAATAAGTCACACAAATGGAGAAAACTTTTTGGAACAGACTCTGAAATTAAAAAAAAATATTGATGATTATCTCCAGGGAAAAAGAGAGAGACTGGACCAGTTATTTTCTTTCATCTTGCTTCTATATATGTGTATGGGTTGTTTGGTCCAGGCGTTCTGCTTATGCTCCTTACTTGATGACCAATCTTATGTTTGTTGCCTGTCCATTGCTGAGAAGAAGATGGGTCCCAACTGGAGAGGAAGAAAGAATAGAACCTGAGGGGGATAACAAATGTGAGAATCTTGCTGAGGGGATATATCAAAGATATTGTCAAAGTACTTCAATTATTAAGAAATAAGGGGAGGGATTGCATGAGGAAAGTTCCTGGTGAAATCCTCTCAGTTTTAAGAAATATTTTTGTCAAGAAAACTTTGCATTCCAAGGGACCCAGGACATCCTGCTTTTGTAATAAGACTGTTTTTACTAACTGAAGCACTGACAATGAGAAACCTCCTTTATGTAGTTGAATCAATTATGAGGGTCATCAGGATCTCTAAAATAAGAGGATCCAGTAAGAGGTCACCCCACCATTTGTTGAGATACATATTTTGAAAATATTGCATTCCTTTCTTTATGTCTGTTGCTGGGATAGATTTCTGTGCATAGATTGTACCAGCTAAAACTCAGACAATGAACTAAAGGTGAAAAAAGTTAGAGTGGGGGAAAATTGAAGTTAGAATCTTTATAAACCAATTTTCTGTGCTTTCAGGGCAACTCTCTAAGACAGTATCTTGGTATATGTGTGAGTGTGCCCACCCTTTTTTCAAGAAAAATAAAAAAAAATTTCCTTTGTTCAGATCAGTCTCTGAAAATTTTCTTTAGTATATTTTTAATCATACCCAAAAGGATTAAATCTTCAAACTATTGCCCCTCATCTACATGTCCTTAAACACTTCATCTCCGAACTGAGTATTTGGGCTTACTTTTAGTGCTTTAAAATGGGGGATTTATAAAAATCCCATTCTGAAAATTTTTTATCTGTAAGTTAAATCAATATAATTGTGTACTTGATCTGATTGAGCATAAAACTTGTGTCCAACTTTGATTAATTCAGGAACAGAGAATCTCTTATATTTTTATTTTGTTGCTGTTTTGAGCTAAATTTTTGCTATTCCATATGCTAAGTAAAAGTTATTTTTGAAATTATCATATGTATAAGATTATATTCCTGTAGAATATCATTCTCTTTTGAGAATGATGAACATATTTGGGTAGAAGTAAATTTATAAAACAAATTATGTAAAGTCATAGGGTCAAAATTAAGAGAGACTTCCAGGGAGGAGCCAAGATGGGTGGCATGAAGCCAACATGTTCCCAAAGCTTTAACCTACAAAAGATAAATGAAGACTCTGCACTGACCTTCAAGCTACAGATCCTATCAAGAAAAAGAGAAGATCCAAGGAAGTTTTCAATGGCAAATATCATGAAGGATGTTCAGTAAAGCTCTGTCTCTTTGGGGGGGGAAAGGGGAAGCAAAACCCAGGAGGCAAGAGAACAGGAAAGCCCGTGGAAGGTTTTTAGCCACAGTACAGTCCAGGTCCTGATAGTTTGACAACAGCAGAGGACCTGGCAGCTAAATAGATAGCCATCAGGGAGGTTCCCAACCCCAAACAAAGTCTGAACCTTGGGAACACCAGGGCAAAAACTGGGTTGGGTATAAACCACTGCTCAGTCAGAACCTGGATACAAAGAAGGAAATAAATCTTTACAAAGGCAAGGCCTGAACTGCATAGGTAACATCTTGGCCAGTGACAAAGCAGGTTCTGCAAAAACCCTTAGAGTTATAATCCCTTAATCCTAGAGCTAAAACAATAAAGATGAGCAAAAAAGTTAAAAGAGCACTTACTATAGAAAACTATTTTACAGACAAAGATGACAACAATTCCATGTCAGAAGAAGAAATCAATAAAAATCATCCACAGGGGAAATCCCAAAAGTGTCTATGAAATGGATTCAACCCAAAAGCTCATTGAAGAGCTTAAAAATGATTTTAAAAACAAAGAAGAGAGGAAGAAGAAAAATGGAAAAAAAGAAATGAGAATCAGGTAGAAAATTTATGAAAAAGTGACCAGAGAATTCAACATCTTTAAAAAGGAAACACAAAATATAACTGAAGGAAACAAAACCCTAAAAATTAGAATCAAACAAATAAAAACCAATAAATCTATGAGAATACAAGATTCCATCAAACAAAAAAATAAAAAGGTTGAAAAATTGAAGAAAATATAAAGTACCTTTCAGAAAAAACAAATGACCTAGAAAATAGATTAAGAAGAGATAATATACAAATCATCAGACTACCAGAAAAATGAAATAAAAAAAATGAACCTAGAAAACATCCTGCAGGAAATTATCAGTAAAACTGTCCAAATCTGCTAGAACAAGAAGGCAATATAATCATTGAAAGAATACATAGAACCCTTCCAGAAAGAGACCCAGGAATAAAAACTCCAAGGGCTGTTATAGCCAAATTCCAGAAGTCTCCAAAAATGAGAAAATACTGCAAGCATAAAAAATAAACAATTTAAATACAAAGGAAACATTCAGATTACCAAAGGACCTATTGTCCTCAACGTTGAAGGACCAGAGGACCTGGAATACCATAAATCAGAGGGTAAAGGACCTGGAATTACAACTAAGAATTTGTTACCCTGCAAAATTCATCATATACTGAAAGAAAAGATGGATTTTCAATGAAATAGAATTTCCTGACACAAAGACCAAAAGTGAACATAGAATTCAATCACCAATTACAGGACTCAAGAGATACATGAAAAGGTAAAATGAAAAGGGGAAGAAAAGAAAAGCAAATGTTAGTCAAGACCATCAAATTGTACATAAACCTAAAAGGGAAGATATAACACTTCTAACTGTTGAGAATTTTACTTCTCTTGGGATAATTAAAGGGTCCAATATAACTGAAGAGATTGAATTTAAGAGTATATATGGGTATAATTGGTCTTGTTTCTTCATTGAAGAGACCCATGATAACATCACTACTATGATACAAAAAACTGAGATGAAAAGCAGGGGTGTTAACTCCAAACTCAAGTGTCACATCCTTTGACCTACTTTAATTCTGCTTCATTGACAAATCTTAGCATTTTCTCTGATGAGGGCATCATAAACATGGCAGCTCTGAGTCAATGTCTCCCACAATTTACAATCAATTGTAAAGTTCTCAAGTGAGACCTTCAGAGCCTCTTACTATTTAGAAAGTTTAGGGATTCTTATAGCTAATTAAATCAGGGTTGGGCTTAATCCTTACTTTGCTTAAGAAGGGGTTAAGTGCCCTGGGTGGGTGGGGAAATAGACCTTGGGGAGGGGAACAAATAGCTCATGAAATGATTTGCCTTTGGATAATACTTTGGCTCAAAATGATTGGATGCCCTTGGAGGGTACTTAAAAAGGGGTAGGGTAAAAATGTTTATAACTTATTGTAATTCAAGACTCTTGAAAAATGTACTTCTAATGAGACAGAAGAGGGGAGGGAACTTAGTGACTTTGAGACAATGCTGCTTATCAAACAAGCAAGCAATCAAGCAGTCAATCAGTAATGATACTTTGATAACACTTTCAGCTTATCAAAGAATCAATTAATCAAATTGTGATTGATGATACTTGATTAATAGTACTTGAATGATAACACCAGGTGAAGTTATAAATTTAGAGGGAAACAAGGGAGAGGATATGAACAAGGAGTAAATAGATTCAGTAGATTTGGCCCAGAGAGGGAATAATTTGTATTAGCATTTGGGTTTAAAAATCTATTCTACTCTACAGGAAAGGGAGGGATGGGGGGAAGGGAAAGATATGGGAAGGAGAGACTGAAAAAAGTGAAGTAAATTTATAAGTGAAAATAAACTGAAAGTTAAATTTTAAAAGAATAAAAGAAAAGAGAGTAAAATTTTGCTGAGGAGGAATAAGAGGAAAAGGAAGAGAAAAATATAAATGGAGAAAAATAATACAGAGGTAAATACAGAATTAGCAATCTTAATTGTAAATGTGAATGGGATGAACTGTCCCATAAAATGGAGGTGGATAGCAGAATGGATTAAGAACCAGAATCCTACAAGATATTGTTTATAAGATACACATTTGAAGCAGAGAGATACACACAGGGTAAAGATAAAAGGGTGGAAAAAAATATATTTTTGCTTCAGTTGATGTAAAAAGATCAGGGATAATGATCATGATCTCCAATAAAGTAAAAGCAAAAATGGATCTCATTAAAAGAGATAAGGAAGGAAACTACATCTTCTTAAGAGGCACCATTGATAATGAAGCTATATCAATACTAAACATGAATACACCTAGTGCCATAGCATCTAAATTCCTAGAGGAAAAGCTGAGTAAATTACAGCAAGACAGAGAAAGCAAAATTTAAATAATGGGGGACTTCAACCACCCTCTCTCAGAATTAGATAGATCTAACCACAAAAATGAACAAAAAGGAAGTTAAGGAGATGAATGAAATCTTAGAAAACATAGATATGAAAGACCTCTGGAGAAAACTTAATGGGGATAGAAAAGAATATACCTTATCCTTGGCAGTACCTGACACCTATAACCATAATGGTGGCACAAAAGATAAATTAATATACCAAGAAATACTCTTATCAGATCTATGGAAAAGGAACAAATTTGTGATCAAACAAGAATTAGAGCACATTATAAATGGCAAAATGATTGATTTTTGACTATTCAATTTAAAAGTTTTTACACTAATAAAATCAATGCTGCCAAAATTAGAAGTAAAGCAGAAAGCTAGGAAACAATCTTCAAAACTAGGAATTCTGATAAAGGTTCCATTTCTAAAATATATAGAGAATAGCATCGAATTTATAAACGTTACTAGTCATTCCCCAATTGATAAATGGTCAAAGAATATAAATAGACAGTTTTCAAATAAAGAAATTAAAGCTATGCATAATCATAGGAAAAATTGTTACAAATCATTATTGATTAAAGAAATGCAAATTAAAATAACTTTCAGATATTGCCACACATCCATCAGATTGGCTAAAATGAAAAAAAGAGAAAATGATCAATGTTGGAGAAATTGTGGGAGAATTTGGACATTAAAGCTTTGCTGGTGGAATTGTGAATTGATCCAACTATTCTGGAGAACAATATGTAACTATACCCATAAATAAAACTATTGATACTCTTTGGCCCTGAAATTCCAATTCAGACCTAGATCCAGAAGAAATTTGTAAAATTAAAAAAATCCCACATTTTCCAACACATTCATAGCAGTTCTTTTTGTAGTGTCAAAGAATTGGAAATTGAGGGGATATTCATCAATTGAGGAATGACTAAACAAGTTATGGTACATGAATACTAGGGAATATCATTGTTCTATAAGAAACCATAAATGGTTGGACTATAGAGAAGTATGGAATGACTTACAGGATCTGATGCTGAGTGAAGGGAACAGAACCAAGAGAACAATCTACACATTAACAACATTATGAGGCGATTAACCTTGATGGAAGCAGCTCCTCTCTTGTAGTTCAGAAAGCAAGGACAATTGTATTACACTGGCTATGGACAATGCTATCCCCATCCAGAGGGAAAAAACAAAACAAAACCAAAAAAAAAAATTTAAAAAACCCTTCAGTATCTGATGAGCACTTTATAAAAAAATCTCTTATGTATCTCTTTCCCTTATTCCTAATTCCTTATTCCAAAAATGACTAATCTGTAAACATGCTTATCATAAATATGTATGTACAATATTAACCTGTTTGCTGCTGAGGGGAGGGGAATGGGAAGGGAAAGAAATTTTTTAACTTAAAGACATACATATGCATATAGATGAATGTTGAAAATTTTTCATAATATATATTGGTAAAAATAAAATTTCAGTAAAACAAATAAAATGAAGGACAAACATTAAAGATAACTTGTTAAGTCATTACTGTATTGATGAGTGTTTCCTCACTTTCCAGTTCTTTGCCACCATAAAAATAGAAAAATGCTTTTGTGTGTTTAAATCCTTTTTCTTCTTCTTTTTAAAATTTCTTTAGGATATAGGTCTGGTAGTACTATTACTAGGTCAAAGGGTATTCTTAGTTTTATAGTCCTTTAGCATAGCTCCAAATTATTCTCCAGAATGGATGGACTAGTTTACACTCTGCCAAGAATTTCTCAGTATAACTATTTCCCTCATCTCTTCTAGCACTGTCATTTCTGATAGGGGTGAGGTGCTGACTCAGAATTATTTTAATTGCATTTCTCTAATCAACAGTGATGTAGAATATTTTTCAAGGGGCTAAAGATAACCTTGATTTTTTTTCCTTCTGCAAATTATCTTGTTCAAATACTTTGATCATTTATCTATTTATTAATTTCATTTTTTATAAATATTACTCAGTTAAATGTATTTTTGAGAAATGAACCCCATATAACAAAAAGTTGTTATAAATGTTTTTGATATCACTTCATTTTCTATGGTATCTTTTAGCAAAATGTAGTTTCCCTGATTATCTTTTTTCAATTACTTCTATTTTTGCTTTAGCTTTGTCTGGAATCATGATTGCTAGCACTACCTTTTTAGTTTTAGATAAAGAACATGCTAGATTTTGCTCCATGTTGCCTTTCTATTTCAAATGTGCCTCTTATAAGCAAATATTATTGCTGAATACTGATCTTATCTCTTTAGGATAAAGAGGTTTCTAATCTATTCTGCTATTGTTCCCATATGGGTGAGTTCATCTTATTCATATTCTCAATTATGATTAATAACTGTTTACTTCTCTCCATATTAGTACTTCTATTATTTCTTATCTCTTTTTTCAAGATGATTCTCAAAAGTCTGTTTGACCTTTGACCCTTGACTCTTATTTCACCCTCCCTTTTACCATTTCTATCCTAATAACTGTCTTCCACTTTTCTTCCACATTACTTATCAGGTAAGATAGATTTCTGTACACAATTCAATGTATGCATGTATATATTTCTATAAATGTATGTATCTAGATATAGATCTCTCTATGTATATATATATGTACATAGATACATATTTATATATTTATTTATATTCTACTCATTTTAAATCGATTTTGATGAAAGTAAGGTTAAAACATTGCATGCCACCACCTCACATTTTCCTCTCTACTATGAAAGTTCTTTCTTGTATATCTTTTTTTTTCAGGTTTTTGCAAGGCAAATGGGGTTAAAGTGACTTGCCCAAGTCCACACAGCTAGGTAATTATTAAGTGTCTGAGGCTGAATTTGAACTCAGGGACTCCCGAATCCAGGGCTGGTTCTCTATCCACTGAGCCACCTAGCTGCCCCCCCCCATATCTCTTTTAATGAGAAAATTTCCTCATTCTATACCTTCCCTTCTCCCAGTATATCCTTCTTTCTCACACTTTCACTGTATTTTTGAAATCATGCAACATAATTAATTCACACTCATGACCTTTATCTATGTATCTATGTATCTATGTATCTATGTAGACTCTAACTGCCCCCAAAATAATGAAATTCTAAGGAGTTATATAGAATATATATATATATATATATATATATATATATATGTATGTATGTATGTATGTATGTATTTCTCTTCCCATATATGGATGTCAAACAGTTTGATTTTATGATTCTGGTTCAATTTGACACAATTTAACTATGGCACATATAATCCTTATGATTTCTCTTTCATGTTTACAATTTTATCCTCTTGAGTCTTATGTGCAAATGTCAGTGTTCAATTTAGTTTTCTTTTCTTTTTGGCCAGTAGGAATTCTTGAAAGTCTTTGATTTCATTAATTGTTCATTTTCTTCCCTAAATGAATATGTTAAGTTTTGTTGAATAGGTTGTTCTTGGTTGTAATTCTAGCTCCTTTGCCATCTGGAATATCATATTATAATCACTCTGCTCTTTTAACATGGAAACTTCTAAGTGTTGTATGAACCTATTTCCAAGATATTTGAGTTGTTTCTGTCTTTCTCTCTTTCTGTTGTTGTCTCTCCTTGATCTGGGAACTCTGGCATTTGGCAATAGTATAACTGGGCATTTTTGTTGGTATCTCTTTAAGGAGGTAATTAATGTATTTTTTTCAATTTCTATTTAGCCTCTGATTAAAAATATCAGAAATTTAGAAATTCTTAAAATATAATGTCTAACATTTATTTTATTGTTGCTTTCAGGTAGTACAATAATTTTAATTTTTATCTTCTATATCTATTTTCTAGATCAGTTGTTTTTCCAATGAAATATTTTACATTTTTTTCTACTTTTTTCTTCTTTTGAATTTCATTTTATTGGTTTTTTGTTTTATTTTATAGTTTCTTGATAACTCATGGAGTCAACTTCTTCTTGCACAATTTGAATTTTTAAGAAATTATTTCTTGACTTATGGCCAAAATGGTGGAGAGAAGACAGGCACCATCCTTAAGTCTCCTGATATTTTCTCATGTATAATATGAAACAGACTTCTTAATAGAAATTCAATTGACAAAACCCAGAAAAAGAATGTAGGACAAGAACATCTACCTCAAGGTTGTCTCAGGGATCTTGGGTGAGCTGGACACAGAGAGCTGAGAGCAGAGAATAGAGAGCCTGTAAGGATAGGGTGAGAGCCAGACTAGTCTAGGATCAGCTGTGGAGGTGTTGACTGTGGGAGCTGGGGTTCAAGAGTCAACTGGGGTGTGGAAGATTTCACTGTGGGACTGATGGTCTGGGGTGCTCCGGCAGAGCTGGAGGGAGAGTTCCAGCACAGATAGTTGCAGACATCAATGCACTGGGCTCCTCTGGTCTGGAGGACCTCAGACTCCCTACTTTCACTTTAGCAGAGTCCTCTTCCCAGAACAAACACAGTAACAGCCCCTCCACCACCCCCAAGGCTCAGGTGTGGGCAGCAGAGCTCCCTCAGCCTTGAATAGGGAGAGTAGTTACCATGCCCCTGGGCACAGCCCACATTGCTCAAAGATACAAGTATCCAGCAGCTCTTCCCAGACCCTCCAGGTCGGGGAAAAGGTCTCAAATCAAGGTCACAGACACTCCAGAGAAAGTAATCAGCACCCTCTACTGGCCAGCCCATTTGGAATTATTAAACCCAGTGAGAAAAACCTTTAGCACTCCCTACTAGCTATCCCACATGTAGTTATTAAACTCTATGTGTAAAGTCTCTAGGGATCTCATAACCAAATCTCTGTGAACCAGGCCCACCCCTAACACAAGATTTTAAGAAAATGAAGAAAGGTCAGCAGAAAGGTGGGGGGGGGGGGTCCATGGAAAAATTGCTAGAAGATAAAGGCCTCAGAGAGATCTAGAACCTCTAAGGAGAATATGATTTGGTCTCCAGTCCAGAAAGACTTCCTTGAAGAATCAGGAAGGAGTTTAAAAATCAATTGGAAAATTTGGGAGAGAAAATCAACACCTTACAACTACAAAACAAATCCTTGGAAAATACAATTGGACAAATGTAAAACCTCAATTGGTCAAATGGAAAACTCTTTCAGAAATAGAATTGACCAATTGAAAAAGGAGTTGCAAAAGGTAAATGATGAAAATTCTTCTCTAAAAAAAAAAGAATGGAGTCTGTGGAAACTAATGATTTCATGAGAAAACAAGAATTTGTAAAACAAAACCAAAAGATCAAAAAAAAATAGAAGACAATGTGAAATACATCATTAGCAAAACTACTGACCTAGAAAATAGAAGTAGGTAGGGATAAGTTAAGAATCATTGATATCCCTGAAAATATTTAAGAGAAAAAAAAGCCTGGACTTAATATTACAGAATTTGGTGATGGAAAATTGCCCTGACATCTTTAAAACCAGAGGACAAAATAGTTCTTTTTAAAAAAAATATTGTTTTTTAAGACAATGGGATTGAGTGATTTGTCCAAAGTCACAACTAAGCAATTATTAAGGGTTTGAAGCTGGATTTGACTCAAGTCAGGTCTTCTTGATTCCAGGGTCAGTGCTCTATCCATTGTACCACCTGGTTGCCTCACCAATTTCCAATTCTTAGCCACAGCAAAAAGAATTGCTTTTAATATTTTTATACAAATAAGTTATTTTCATTAAAAAAAATCTCTTTGGGTCACTGACCCAGTAGTGGTTTTACTGGATCAAAGGATATGCAAAGTTTTATAGCCTTTTGCAGCCCACTACTTCTTAAGGCAGTCCTAATCAGTTTGGATAACTCTAATGGTTAGAAAGTGTTTCTTTGCATCAAATCTAAATTTATTTCTAAATAACCTATTGCTTCTAGGTCTGCCTTTTAGGACCAAGAGAACAAGTCCGATCTCTCTTCAATGTGACAATCTCTTTCAAATACCTGAAGAAAACTAAAACATCCCAGTAAAATTTCCTCCCATTAAACCTCCCTAGTTTCTTTAACTATTCTTCATTTGGTATGAAAGGGGAGAAGGGAAGGGGGGAAAAGGGAAAGAAATAGACATTTACATGGAGCATTACATGTGGCAAGCACTGTACTAAGCAATTTTTAAATGTTGTGTTATTTCATTTTATTTTTCCATTATATGCAAAGATAGTTTTCGATAGTCATCTTTTTTGCAAGACTGTGAGTTCGATTTATTCTTTCTTCCCACCCTTCCCTCTGCCTCCCCATGACAACAAGCAATCTCATATAAGTTATACATTTACAATCATGTTTAACATACTTCCATATTAGACTTATTGTGAAAGAAGAATCAGAACTAAGGGGTGAAAATCATGAGAAAAGATAAAAGATGTAAAAGAAGTGTTTTATGTGAAAAATAGTGTACTTTGCTCTGCATTCATAGTTTGTTATTTTTTTTCTGGATGTGGATCACATTTTCCATCATGGTCTTTTTTTTATTTCTTTTTTAATTTATATTTATTTTATTTTTAAACAAATGATTTTTATATATTATTAAATATTCTTGCTTAATAGTAAACACAATACCCCCTTGCCCACAAAATATAGACCCTCATGAGCAATAAAGTAAAGGAAAGAGGAAAAAATTAAAATTAAAATTAACAATAATAATAATGATAAGGGCAGCTAAGTGTCATATTGGAATCAGTAACACCCGAGCCAAAATCAGACACCCAACAACCACCCAGTTGTGCAACCCTAGGCAAACCACCCCAACCCCACTGCCCTGTAAAAATCAAAAAAGAAAAGACCAAAATAAAATAAAATGATAGCAACAATAATAATAATAATAGTAGGACTGGGCAGGTGGCACAGTAGACAGAGCACCAGCCCTGGAGTCAGGGGCATCCAGGTCCAAATCCGGCCTCAGACACCCCAACAATAACCCAGCTGTGCGATACTGGGCAAGCCATCCAGCCCCATCTGCCCCGCAAGTCCCCAAAATAACAACCACAACAACATTAATAATAATAATAATGATAAATGTGCTTCATTCTGTGTTTCAATACCACCAGCTCTGTTGCAGTTGGATCACATTCTTTTTTTTTTTTTTAGATTTTTCAAGGCAATGGGGTTAAGTGACTTGCCCAAGGCCATACGACTAGGTAATTATTAAGTGTCTGAGGTCCGATTTGAACCCAGCTACTCCTGACTCCAAAGCCGGTGCTCTGCCCACTGTGCCACCTAGCCACCCCAGGTCACATTCTTTAGGATAAGTCCATCACAAAAGCTACTTCCATAATTTTCCATTATTGCTATTGCTAATCGCAACTCCCTCCATTCGTACTTCCCCACTACCATACACTATATTTTTTCCTCTCCTTTCACTTTGTCCCTCTTCTTAAATGTTCTGTAGGGTAGCTAAGTGGCACAGCAGACTAATCACCGGCTCTGGGACTAAGAGGGCCCGAGCCCACCTACTACCTGTAAAGCCCAGCAACCACCCGGCCCTCCAAGAGGCCATCCATCCCAGCCTCTTGAAAGAATTAAAAAAGAAAATGTATTATATCTGACCACTCTACCACATGGTCCACCCTCTCCTCCATCACTCACATCCCCCCTATCCCCCATCCCCCTTTCCCTCTTCTCTCCTTCTTATTCTAGATGTCTATACCCCATTGAGTATATATGCTGTTTCCTCTCTTAGCCAATTCTGATGAGAGTGAAGGTTTCCACATTCTCCCTTGCCTTCCCTCCTTCCATATCATTGCAATAACTCATTGTAATAAAAAAATGAATCTTATTATATGAAATATCTTAGAATATTCTGCCTCTCCTTTCTCTTACTCCCATTACATTTCCCTTTTCACCATTGAATCCATTTTGACAATATATTATATCTTCAAACTCAGCTCTCTCCTGTGCCTCATCCATAAAAGCTCCTTCTACCTGCTCTATTAAATGAGAAGTTTCCTATGAGTATTATCAGTATCATTTTTCTGTGTCGGAATACATGTAGTTCATTATCATTAAGCCCTTCATATTTTAGCCTTCTCCTCTGCTCTCTATGCTTCACCTGAGTCCTGTACCTGAAGATCAAACTTTATGTTCAGCTCTGGCTATTCCAATAGGAGCATTTGAAATTTCCCTGGTTCATTGAAAGTCCATTTTTTTTTCCCTGGAAGAGGACTTCAGTTTTGCTGGGTAGTTGATTCTCCGTTGCATTCTGAGCTCTTTTGCCTTCTGGAATATTATATTCCAAAACCTATGAGCTTTTAATGTAGTTGCTGCTAAGTCCTGTGTGATCCTGACTGTAGCTCCACGATACTTGAATTGTGTCCTTCTGGTTACTTATAATAGCTTCTCCTTGACTTGAGAGTTCTTGAACTTGGCTATAATATTCCTAGCAGTTGGTTTTTTTTTGTGATCTCTTTCCAGGGGAGATGAGTGGATTCTCTCAATTTCTATTTCGCTCTCTGATTCTAGGCTATCTGGGCAATTTTCCTGTAATAATTCTTTAAAAATGATGTCAAGGCTCTTTTCCTGATCATTATTTTCAGATATCTCAATAATTTTTAAATTATCTTTCCTGAATCTGTTTTGCAGATCAGTTATTTTTATCAATGAGATGTTTCACATTTTCTTCTAATTTTTCATTGTTTTGGTTTTGAAGGATTGTGTCCTGACCTCGTAAAATCACCAGCTTTCTTCATCTCCATTATAGATCTGAAGGATTTGCTTTCCTCAGAGAACTTTCTTATCTCTTTTTCCATTTGGCCAATCCTGCTTTTTAAAGCATTCTTCTCCTTGATAACTTTTTGAACTGTTTTATCCATTTAGCCTAAGCTGGTTTTTAACATGCTATTTTCTTCAGAATTTTTTTTTGGATCTCCTTGACTGAGCTGCTGAACTCTTTTTCATGTTTTTCCTGCATCTCTATCATATCTTTTATGAATTTTTCTTCTATCTTCTTCACTTAATTTTCAAAATCTTTTTTGAGCTGTCATAGCCTGAGCCCAATTTCTGTTTTGCTTGGATTCTTTAGATGCAGGAGCTTGGACTTCCTTACCTTCTGACTGAGTATTTTGATCCTTCCTGGAATCATAGACAAAGTATTTCTCAGTGGTGTTCCTTTTTTTTCTCTATTTACTCATTTCCCCAGACTATGCCTGTTCTTGGGGTGCTTCCTGAGCTTTTGAGAATTATTGGGACACCCCCCCCCAAAGGATCTCCATGTGTAAATCTCTGTCCTCCTTCATGGTCTGTGAATGACCACAAGCACACCCCTCTGCCATGGGGCTGATGTGGGGGGACCCTGCTGTTCTATGGGGGGCCTAGACTGTGATCAGGATCTGAATGTGGTCAGACCCCCAGAGTCCTGTTCCAGGGACAGAGGACAGACCTCATCAGTCTCTCTCCACTCCCCTACCTAGGCACAGCACTCACACCTGGGGGCTCCTGTTTACCAGCTCTGCCTGCCTCCCATGCTTGGATCTGGGATGCTGAAGCCATGCTGCTTGCTGAGTGCCCTGAGGGCTGTTTTTCCCCACTTGCACTGGAATAGATCCCCTAGATGATCTTCCAAGTTGTGCCCAGTGCTCCCCAAGTGTAGGTCAGGAAATTGCCCCTGCTGCCATGAGCCCTGGCTCCCAGTGACTTGTGGTTGCCACAGGGAGGCTGAAGTTCTTTCACTCTGGCAGCAGTCCCTCTAACCCTGTGGAGTGGAGCCTTTCTGCTATTTTCCAGGTTACTTTGGGCTGGAGAACTGCCTCACTGGATCCCTCTGTGGATTCTGTCTCTCGAAAATTTAGTTAGAGTCCTTATTTTATAAGTTTTGAGAGAGAGCACCTAAGAGAAGTTCTTCTCCTGTCACCATCTTGTCTCCACCCCTGGCAAAATAGTTCTTGAAAGAATACATGGATCCCCCTCCAGAAAGGGATCCTAAAATGAAAACACCAAGAAATATTATAGCCAAATTCCAGAACTATCAAATAAAAGAGAAAATCCTGCAAGCAGCCATCCAGAAAGAAACAATTTGGGTATCAAGGAGCCACAGTAAGGATTACACAGGACCTAGCAGCATCAACATTGAGGATTTGAAGGACCTGGAATGCAATATTCCCAAAAAGTAAGGGAACTTGGAATGCAGCCAAGAATTCACTATCTGGTAAAACAGAATCTTCTGTTCCAAGAGAAAAGATGAATATTGAATGAAATTGGGGAATTCCAACTTTTCCTGATGAAAAGACTAGAGCTTAACAGAAAATTTAGACTTCAAACAGGAGACTCAAGAGAAACATTAAAAGGCAAAAAAAAAAGTAAAGCAAAAATAAACTGCTATCCAATAAGAGGAAATTAACTATATTCCAAACTGGGAGGAAGATTCTCATAGCTTTTGAGAACTGTCACTCTATTAGGGAGAAGTTATTGAAAATCATGATTTATCAATGAAACTGCTATCCAATAAGATGAAACCAGCTATATCCCTACCTGGGAGAAATACTCTAATAACTTGAGAATTATAATTCTATTAGAGAGAGTATACTTAGCCAGAAGTTATGGACACTCATGACTTTTCTGTGACTCAGATAGAATGATTTAAAAAATTACCTCCTTAAAAAGGGGGACAGGAAAGAGATGGTGGGATGGAGGAGATTCAATGGGGTAAATATCACTACATTAAGATATACAAAAGACCTATAACAGGGTGTCTAGGCTGTGCAGTGGATAGAGCACCGGCCCTGGAGTCAGGAGCACCTGAGTTCAAATCTAGCCTCAGACACTTAATAATTACCTAGCTGTGTGACCTTGGGCAAGCCACATAACCCCATTTTGCTTGGAAAAAAACAAAAAAAAAATCCTATTTCAATAGAGGGGGGGGGGAAAGGAGGAGGTGAGAACCCCCTGAATCTTACTCTCATTAGATTTTAAAGTTAACTTACATACACTCAGTCAAGAAATTTGTCTTACGTTTCAAGTATTAAAAAGGGAACAGGGGTACTAACAGAAGTAAGAGAAGGAAGAAGGGCAAAGGGAAAGGGGAAAGAAAGGGGGAGGGGGTAGGATAAAGAAGAACAAACTCACTGAAAGTGGTGGTATTCAGAAACAAAATACTGAGGAATATGAATAAAATGAAAAAAAGGCAAAAATACAAACAGAGGAAAGATAACAGGGAGAAGCAAATAGCAGAGTGGATTAAAAACCAGAATCCTACAATATGCTGTTTACAAGAAACTCATTTGAAGCAGAGAGATACATATAGAGTAAAGGTAAAAGGTTGGAGCAAATATATTTTGTTTCAGCTAAAGTGAAAAAAAGGAGGGGTAGCAATCCTTATCTCAGACAAAGCATCTGTGAAAATAGATATCATTAAAAATGATAAGGAAGGAAACTATATCCTCCTAAAAGGTAGCATAGACAATTAAGTAATTTCAATACTAAATATGTATGCACAAAATGGTATAGCATCCTAATTCTTGGAGAAGTTGAAGGAGTTACAGGAAAACATAGAGAGCAAAATTCTACTGGTAGAAGACCTCAACATCCTGCTTTCAGCTTTAGATAAATCTAACCATAAAATAAAAAAGAAAGAAGTTAAGGAGGTAAACAGATTGTTAGAAAACCTAGACATGACTTCTGGCCAAGATGGCAGAGAGAAGACAGGCACAGTTCTAAAGTCTCCTGATCTTTCCCAATCTATCATATGAAACAAACCTCTTAACAGAAATCTGACCCACAAAACCCAGAAAGAAAAGACAGGAGAAGGAACATCTACCTCAGCATTTGTCTTCTGCAGCAGCTGTGGGTGAGCTTGGGCTGGTGAATACGGGCACATAGGGAGGATCCGCCCCATCAGCCAGATTAGCAGCTGAATTGGAGCCAGGGAGTCTGAGGGCTGGAGAGATGGACCTGCTGGATCAGTGGTGGGGCTAGACTGTGGGGGCTTGAGTCAACTAGGGAGCAGAGGTACACTGACCCTCTGGAGTTTGCTGACAGGGCTGGGGTGAGAGTTCTGGTGCAGGAGAGCTACGGACACCATCCCTGGGCTGATCTGGTCTGAGAAACTTTGGGTCCATGTCTCCATTGCAGCTGAGGCCCCTTCCCAGAACAAACAATTGCAGACTATTTCTGCCTCAGGCACAGGTGTGTGAGCAGAAGAAGCAGCCCAGCTGACAATATGGAGGGTAAAGCCCACCACTGATTGAAGGCAAAAGGATTCAATAGCTCCAACCCCCACACTTCAGGCTAAGGGAGAAGGCCTCAATAAAGTTCACAGACATGCCAGAGAAAACAACCAGCACCTACTACTGGCCAGCCACAGAAATTGCACTCAGTGAGTAAAGTCTCTAGCAATCCCTACACCAAAACTCTGTGAACCAGCCCCTCCCCAACTCAAGGTCTTAGCAAAATGAAGAAGGGTCAGTGGAAAGGTGGATTCATGGAAAAATTCTTGGAAGGAAAAGACTCTAATTCAGGGAGACCTAGAACCTTTGAGGATAATATGATTTGGTCTCCAGTACAGAAAGATTCCCTTGAAGAATTAAGGAAGGAGTTTAAAAATCGATTGGAAAATTGGCAAAAGAAACCCAAGAGAAGATTAATAACTTGCAACAAGAAAAAGAATCCTTAGAAAATACAATTGGACAAATACAAGATGAGAATAAATCTCTCAGATTCTCAATTGGGAATGCAAAAAGAAAATAATTCTCTCAAAACCTCAATTGGTCAAATGGAAAGCTCTTTCAAAAGTAGAATTGACCAATTAGAAAAGGAATTACAAAAGGTTAGTGAAGAAAACTCCTCCCTAAAAAAGAGAATGGAGTCTGCAGAAACTATCGACTTCATGAGACAGCAAGAGCCTCTCAAACAAAATAAAAAAAAAATAGAAAAATAGAACAAAATGTAAAATACCTCATCAGCAAAACCACTGACCTCGAGAACAGGTCAAGAAGGGTCAACCTGAAATTTATTGGACTACCTGAACAGAATGAAGAGAAAAAAAGCCTGGACTTAATATTACATGATCTAGTGATGGAAAATTGCCCTGATATCATGGAATCAGAGGGCAAAGTAGATATTGATATAATACATCGATCTCCTCCAGAAAAAGATCCTAAAAATGAAAAAATCAAGGAATGTTGTGTCCAAATTAAAAAAACTATAGATAAAAGAGAAAATTCAGCAAACAGCTAGAAATAAACAATTTAAATATCAAGGAGCCACAGTAAGGATTATACAGGACCTGGCTGCATCAACATTAAGGAATCAAAGGTCCTGGAATGAGATATTTTGAAGTGCAAGGGAGTTTGGAATGCAGCCAAGAATCCATTATCCTGCAAAGATGAGCCTTCTTTTCTAGGGAAAAAGATGGACATTTAACAAAATGGAAGAATTCCAAAAACTTCCTGATGTAAAGACCAGAGCTAAATAGAAAATTTGGACGTCAAACAGGAGGTTCAAGAGGCACATGGAAAGGTAAAAAAAAAGGGGGACAGTAAAAGAAAAAAGAACTGGTATCCAACAAGTTGAAATTGGCTATATCCCAGCATGGGCAAAAGATTCTCATAAATCTTGAGAATTGTAACTCTAACAGAGAGAATATACCTAGTCTGAAGTGATGGACATTCATGACCTATCCATGAGACTGCTATCCAATGGGATGTAACTGGCTTTAACCCCACTTGGGAGAAAGATTCTAATGACTCTCAAGGATTTTATCTCTATTAGATAGAATGTACTTACCTAGAAGTGACAGATACTCAGAATTTTCTATTACTCATATAGAATGATTTTTAAAAACACTACCTCCTTAAAAATGGGGACAGGGAGGACATGGGAGGAGGGTGGTGATTGAGTGGGGTAAATCTCATTACATTAAGAGGTACAGAATACCTATGGTAATAGAGGGGAAGAAGGGAGGAGATGAGAAACACCTGAATCTTCTTCTCTTCAGACTTGGCTTAAAGTCAACTTACACATACTTAGTTAACTTAAAAAAAACATCTAACCTTTCAAGTATTAAAAAGGGAAAAGGGGAGTGGGGGTGGAGAAAGGGAGGGGGAGGGGCTGGGGAAAAGGGGGAAGTAACAAAAAGAAGGGAAGGAAAAAGAGAAAAAGGGAAAGGGGAAAGAAAGGGGAGGGAGTGATATAGGAGGGCAAACACACTGAAGGGGGTGATATTCAGAAACTAAATAATGGGGAATACAGATAAAGGGAGGGCAAATGTGGGAAAATACAAACAGGGAAGATGGCATGGAGGGCAATAAAGAATAAGTTATCATAACTTCGATTGTAAAGGGGATGAACTCTCCCTTAAAACGTAAGGGAATAGCAGAGTGGAGTAAAAACCAGAATCCTACAATGTGATTTCTCTCTTAACACACTCAATTTGGATCAATGTACAACATGGAAACAAAATAAAGACTGACAGATTGCCTTCTGTGGGGAGGTAGGGGGAGGGTGGTAGGATTGGGAGAAAAATTGTAAAACTCAAATAAAATCTTTAACAAAATAAAAAAATAAAAGAAAACCTAGACATGATAAACCTATGGAGGAAATTGAATGAGGATAGAAAACAATATATTTTTTTCTGCAGTACATGGCACTTATACAAAAATTGACTATATACTAGGACATAAAAACCTAATAATCAATTGCAGAAAGGCAGAAATAGTGATTACGTCTTTCTCAGGTCATGATGCATTAGAAATCACATGCAATACTGGGCCATGGAGCTACAGACCCAAAATTAATTGGAAACTAAATAACCTCATTTTAAAGAATGAATGGATCAAAACAAATTATAGAAAGAATTAATTATTTCATCCTAGATAGTGGCAATAATGAAACAACATACCAAACCTTATGGGACACAGCCAAGGCAGCTATCAGGGGATAAATTTTATCTTTAAATGCTTCTGTGAATAAATTAGAGAAAGAGGAAATCAATGAACTAAACATACAACTAAAAAATTTAGAGAAAGACAGATTAAAAAACCCCAATTAAATACCAAATTAGAAATTCTAAATATTAGAGGAGAAATTAATAAAATAGAAAGTAAGAAACCTAGTGAACTAATAATTAAAACTGAGTTGGTTTTATAAAAAAAAAACCCATAAAATTAATAAACCTCTGGTTAATTTGATTTACAAAAAGAAAGAAGAAAACCAAATTGCTAGTACCATAAATGAAAAAGGTGAACTCACCACCAATGAGCAGGAAATTAAAGTAATAATTTGGAATTATCTTCCCCAACTCTATGGCAATAAATTTGATAATCTAAGTGAAATGGATAAATATTGACAGAAATATAAGTTGCCCAGGCTAAATGAAGAGGAAATTAAATACCTAAATAACTGTATCTCAGTAGAATGAATACAACAAGCTTTATTGAACTCCCTAATAAAAAATCTCCAGGGCCAGATGGATTCACAAGTGAATTCTTTCAACCATTTAAGGAATAATTAATTCAAATTCTATATAAAAGCTGGAAAAATAGGTGAAGACAGAACTCTGCCTAACCCTTTCTATGATACCAATATGGGGCTGATACCTAAACCAGGATGATTTAAAACAGAGAAAGAAAATTATAGACCTATCTCCCTGATGAATATGAATGCAAAAAGCTTAAATAAAAATCTTAGCAAAATGATTACAACAAGTTATCACTAGGATAATACATCATGACCAAGTAGGATTCATTCCAGGAACGCAGGGTTGGGTCAATACTAGGAAAACTATTAACATAATTAATTATATCAATAATAAATCTATCAGAAACCATATGATTATATCAATAGATGCTGGAAAAGCTTTTGACAAAATACAGCACGCATTCCTATTAAAACCACTACAGAGTGTAGGAATAAATGGATTGTTCCTTAGAATTATAAGCAATATCTTGTCTGAAACCATCGACAAACATTATATGCAATGGGGATAGGCTAGAACCTTTCTCAATATGGGGTGAAACAAGGATTCCCATTATCACCACTATTATTCAATATTGTATCAGAAATGTTAGCTTCAGCAATAAAGGAAGAAAAAGAAATTGAAGGAATTAGAATTGGGAAGGAAAAAGACAAAACTCTCACTCTGCAGATGACATGATGATATACCTAGAGAATCCAAAAATATCCTCTAAAAAGCTACTAGAAATAATTAGCAACTTTAGTAGAATTGAAGGAAATAAAATAACCCTCATAAATCCTCAACATTTCTAAATATGACTAACAAGATTCAGAAGAAAGAGCTAGAAAGAGAAATCCCATTCAAAGTAATTCCAGACAATATAAAATACCTGGGAGTCTACCTGCCAAGGCACACTCAGAAACTTTTTGAAATCAATTACAAAACACTTCTTATGCAAATAAAATCAGATTTAAATAACTGGGCAAATAATCATTTGCTCATGGATAGACCAAGCCAATATAAAGAAAAATGGCAATTCTACCAAAATTAAACTACTTATTTAGTGCCCTTCCAAACAAAATTCCAAAAATTTACTATAATGAGTTAGAAAAAAATTGTAAGTAAATTCATATGGAGAAATAGTCAAGAATTTCCAGGGATTTAATTTTAAAAAAGTACAAAAGAAAGTAGCTTAGACCTACCAAATCAAAAATTATATTATAAAGTGTCAGTCATCAAAATTGTCTGCTATAGGCCAAGAAATAGAGTGGTGGATCAGTGGAATAGACTAAGTGCAAAATAGATGCAAGAAATGATTATAGTAATCTTCTGTTTGATAAACCCAAATAGTCCAGATGTTGGGATTAAAACTCTCTCTTCAATAAAAACTGTTGGGAAAATTGGAAGTTAGTGTGGCAGAAACTTGGATTAGACCCACACTTCACACCCTATACCAAGATAAGATCTAAATGGATTTAGGATTTAGACATAAAAAGCAATATTATAAGCAAACTAGAAGATCAAGGTGTAGTTTACACGTCAGATCTATGGAAAGGGAAGCAGTTTATGACCAAGTAAGAGGTGGAGAATATCACAAAAAAAAAACAAATTAGAAAATTTTGATTACATTAAATTTTAAATGTTTTTGAATAGACAAAACCACTGTAACCAAGATCAAAAGAAATATAGTAAATTGGGAAACAATTTTTACAACTAGTATTTATGACAAAGGATTCATTTCTAAAATATACAGAGAACTGGGTCAATCTTAAACAAAACCAAGCCATTCCCCAATTGACAAATGATCAAAGGTTATGCAAATGCAATTTACAGATGAGGAAATCAAAGCAATCCATATTCATATGAAAAATTGCTCTTAATCAGTACTTATTAGGGAAATTCAATTTAAAACATCTCTGAGGTACCACCTCACACCTCTCATACTGGTCAATAGGACCAGAAAGGACAATGATCAATGTTGGAAGGGATGTGGGAAATCTGGGACACTAATGCATTGTTGGTGGAGCTGTGAATTCATCAAACCTTTCTGGATAGAAATTTGCAATTATGCCCAAAGGGCAACAAAAATGTGCATACCCTTTGATCCAGCAATACCACCATTGGGTCTATACCATGAAGAGATTATGAAAAAAAGGCAAAAACATCACTTCATAGCAGCCCAGTTTGTGGTAGCAAAGAATTGGAAATCATGTGAATGTCCATCAATTGGGGAACTGCTTAACAAATTGTTGTATCTGTATGTGATGGAACACTATTAGTCTATTAGATATCAGGAGGGATGGGAATTCAGAGAAGCCTGGAAGAATTTGCATGAACTGATGCTGAATGAGATGAGCAGAACCAGAAGAACATTGTACACCCTAACAGCAACATGGGGGGTGGTCATCAACCTTAATGAACTTGCTCCTTCCATCAGTGCAATAATCAGGCACAATTCAGGGGTATCTGCAATAGAGAATACCATTTGTATCCAGAGAAAGAATTTGGGAGTTTGAACAAAGACCAAAGACTATTACCTTTAATTTATAGAAAAATCTTACAATGTAAATTTGCTATCTCTTATAGTTTATTTTTTCTTCCTTAAGGATATGATTTCTCTATCATCACATTCAACTTAGATCAATGTATACAATGGAAACAAGGTAAAGACTAACAGACTGCCTTCTGTGAGGGGTGGGGAGAGGGAGGCTAGATTAGTGTAAAAATGATAAAATTCAAAATAAATTTATTTAAAAAAGAAAAAAATAATTTATTTCAGTGAGTTACTATACATCTATTCCCATTTGACTAATCTGTCTTTTAAAGAATTCTTCTCTTCAGTGAGTTTTTGTATCTTTTCCCATTTGACCTGTTTGGTGTTTTTAGTTATTTTGTCAGTGAATTTTGCCTGTTTTTTTTTACCATTAGATCAATTCTGCTTTTTTAAGTGTTGTTTTCTTCAGTGTTTTTCATGCCTCTTTTACCAAGCTGTTAATTCTCTTTTTCACAAATGTCTTTCACTACTCTCATTATTCCTGTACCACAATTATCTTTTTCTTGAACTCTTCCTAGAATTCTCATAATGTTGAGTCCAAATAACACATTGTTTGGAGACTTTGCTTGTAACTGTTTTCACATTTTGCATTCTTTTGAATTTATGTCTTCAGTCCTTCTAACCAAAATATTATCTGTATATGGTAGAATTCTTTTTTATTTGATCCTTTTTTTCAACCTAATTCCTAAATTTGAATTCTATGTTAAAGTTGAGCTCTATACACCTTGGGGTTGGTGAAAGGTCAAAAGGTGGGCTCAGGTTATAAGGAGGATAGCAATGTGAATGGAGATGAATGTAAAACTGTTTATATAAGGAAAGAACAAAGGTCTAAGAAGACTCCAGTAATGGGTAGTTCAGGAACACGCTCTTTATTGGGTATGTTATATATAAAGCAGGGTATTGTGGTTTCCATAAGGATTGAGAATTATTTGATGTCTCTGTCAAGGATGTGAATTGTTTGAAGATTGAAAGTGGTTTGGTGCTTCTATGGAGGTTAGGGTTCATTTTCTGCATTGTTTTGCTTCTAGGAAGCAATACTCAACAAGACTCTCCTGGACAAGAGTGAAAGCCACACCTGGATCTAATAGTTAGAAGTTATTATCCCAATATCCAACTTTCTCTCATTGCTCTTTTGAAAGCTATTTCTTGAAGTCTGCAGGTTTTTGTTCTTTTAAGGTGCAGTAATCCAGTGAGAGGTGTGGTCTCTTGGTCTGTTTTCTGGTCTTTATTCAGAGTTGGCCCCTGCTCTTCTTCAATTTATTAGTATTCCTCTTGGCCCTGGAACTATGAACAATATGCTCCTGCAGCCACAAGTACTACAATTGCTCCTTTTTGCTTTGGAACTGCATCCAAGGTTACTACTCACTTGTGAACAACCATAAGTCACATCCTCTCCACTCTGAAATTATAACCGAGAATTGTTTATAGGTAACAGTTTCCTATGAGTGCCAGCCATACACATTTCCACTCTTTCCCATATATTCTTTTACCATCTCTGGGATGAAAGCCCCAAAGTGCTGTGACTGCTGATGTCATAGCCACAATCAAGGTCCACTGATGCTGATGCTGACCTGTTACAGGCTGGCCCTCATCCATGTGTCAAAGAACATTCCTGTCAATCTCCTAAATTACCTTTGGCTGGAAAAATGTCTCACTCTGACTTTTTTTGTTGGCTCTGCTACTTCAAATTTGATTTGAGGAGTTATTTTAAAGTTGTTTGGGGGATGGAGCCAAGATGATGGAATGGAGGCAGGAATTCCTGGAAACTCCACCAGATCACTCAAATAACTTAAAATTATGAACTCTAACCAAATTCTAAAGTGGTAGAATTCACAGAAAGACTGAGCAAAACAAATATCCAACTCAAGACCACTTGGAAGATTCATGGGAAGGATCTGTTCTACAGCATTGTGAAGGGCCTTGGTACTCTGGCTGTAACTGCACCATTTCTGAATGAACCAGCTCCAGCCTTCCAGGAACAACAGGTTACCTGGGTCCCTGGGGGTGCTTGGGTCCTTGGTAATGTGGGTATTTCCAGAACTCTGAGTCCAGGGATTTCCAAGGATAACTTGGAAAGTCAGCGCGAAAATTCTGCTGCACCAGAATGAGGACAGAATCCAAGCCAGCACAGGTCTCAGTGCAGCCCAGCCCTGGGAACCTGCAGAGCCCATCAGCAGGTGCTTCCAGAATGCTCAATCCATGAACAGTAAGGAGATCTGGGTAGATTGCAGAAGTCATTCTGTTATTCCTGGGACAGAACTCTGTTTCTTTGCTCATAGTCTAGGGCCACATACTGCCATAGTGGAGCAGGGACCTTCCTCACAATTCCAGGGAAGAAGGGAGTGCTTGTGATCATTCACAGACCAGAGCACAGGCCAGCAAAGCATTCAGAACCTCTCATAAGATGTTGAAAGAATTGAGATTCCTGGAGGAATTGCCCCCCCAAATTTCCCAAAGCTTGGGAAAGTGTGTCCTCACCATGGAAACAGAGTTACACCTTAGCAAAAAGTTAAAATCAGATCATGGACTGGGAAAATGAACAAACAACAGAAGAAAAAGAATCTGACCACAGACAATCATTTTGGTCCCATGGAGAATCAAAATACACACTCAGAAGATGACAACGTCAAAGGTTATGTATCCAAAGCCTCCAAGAAAAATAGGATTTGGTTTCAGGATATGGAAGAACTACAAAAAGATTTTGAAAATCAAATAATGAGGTAGAGGAAAATTTGGGAATAGAAATGAGATTTATGCAGGAAAATCATGAAAACCAAGTCAGCAGTTTAGTGAAGGAGATACAAAAAATATCAAAGAAAATAACATCTTAAAAACCAGTTTAGGTCAAATGGAAAAAATCAATCCAAAAGGTCAATAAGAAGAATAATATCTTAAAAAGTAGAATTGGTCAGATGGAAAAGGAGATAAAAAAGTTCTCTGAAAAAATAACTCCTTCATATGTAGAATGGAGCTAAGGGAAGCAAATGACTTTGTGAGAAATCAAGAAATAATAAAACTATATTAAAGGAATAAAAAATTAGAAGAAAATGTAAATTACCTCATTGGAATAACAACAGACATGGAAAAGAGATCTAGAAGAGATAATTTAAAATTATTGGACTTCCTGAAATTCAAGACCAGAAAAAAAGCCTAGACTTCATTTTTAAACAAATTATCCAGGAAAATTGCCCTATTATCCTAGAAGCAGAGGGTAAAATAGAAATTGAGGGAATTCACTGATCACTTCCTAAAAGAGATCACAAAATAAAAACTTCCAGGAATATTATAGTCAAATTCCAGAACTCCCAAGTTAAAATAGAAAATTTTACAAGCAGCCAGAAAGAAATGGAGCTTCAGTTAAGATTACACAGGATTTAGTAGTTTCTACTTTTTTGGCTTGTAGGGCTTGGAATATGTTATTGTGGAAGGCTAAAGAGCTTGGATTACAAATCAGAATTAAATATACAGCAAAACTGAACACATTCTTTCAGGGAAAATGTTGGATATTCAATGAAATAGGGGACATTCAAACTTTCCATTTGAGTCAATCATGACTGAATGGAAAGTCTGATCTTCAAGTACAGGACTCAGGTGAAGTATAGGTGGACAGGAAGGGCAAATTATGTGGGACATGGGGTGTTAAACTACTTGTATTCCTACATGGGAATATGATATGGATAACTCATATGGACTTTCTCATTTATTAGGACAGGACAAAGGGGCATATATAGACAAGAAACAGTAGGGAGACAAATATGAAGGTTTAATATTTCAAAATGATGCAGTCAATGGTAAGAAAAGAATGTTCTGGGAGAAAGAGAAAGAAGAAATAGAAAGAGCTAAAATATTTCATGTGAAAGAATCAACTAAAAGCTTTTGTAATGAAGTAGAAGGAAGGTGAGGAGAAATGAATGAGCCTTCATTCTCATCAGAAGTAGTTCAGAGAGGAAATAACAAACACACTCAATAGGGTATAGCAATCTATTTTATGTTAAAAGAAAAAATGGAGAGGAAAAGGATGGGAGAAAGGGGATGGGGGGAGAAGGGGGCATTGTAGGTGATACAAGAGAGGAAAGATCGTGAGAGGGGGTAGTCAGATACGACACACTCTTGTGAAGGGACAGAGCAAAAAGAAAGAGAGAATAGAATAAATGGGAATGGGGAGGAATAGGATGGAGGGAAATACAACTAGCAATATCAACTGTGGGAAAAAGAAAACATTGAAGCAACTTCTCTGATGGACTTATGATAATGAATGCAGTCCATCCCAGAGGCAGAGTGGGTAATATCAGAACACAGACTGAAATCTACTCTTTTTTCCTCTCAATTTATTTTTCTTGAGTTTTGTATATCTTTGTGGGAAGGAGGGATTGTGTTTACTTCAACAACAAGACTATGGTAGTAATGTGAAAATAAATAAATAAGTAAAATAAAAAAGTAAAATTGTGTAGAGGACAATCTTGGAAGGGTTCAATAGCATTGCTGTCTATATTCCTCCATATTGGCTTTACCATTCCTCTTGGAAACCCTTCTTGATTTGTAAATGTTCTTCTCTTCATTTTCTTCCAATGCTCATTCATTTGATTATTTTTAAAAATTGTAATTTTTAAATAAAATGCAAGATCCATCAGGGTAGAAATTAATTTTTATTCATTTTCTCTTCCCCCTCACAGTGTCTAACACATTGCTTTGTATATATTTGGAGCTTAATAAACATTGATTGGATTGGATTGGATTGGATTGGATTAGACAGGAAAGTACAAAATTATGCACAGGACAGAATCTGTCTTGCTTCTCTTTCCAATGACTTTCCAATTTCTAATGCAATCATGTGACAAAACTAAAGCAAAACAAAATGAATAAAATATACTTAGACATTGATAGAATAAAATGGTACCAACAGACAAATATGGACTTATTTGATGTATTTAGGGTTCAGTGTTCCTAGAGAGGGAGAACAAGATATATGAGACACCTATCTACAACTAGACAAAGCAGTTGATGGTGTCTGGATCTTACAGCTCCCAAAAGAGAAGTACTTGTATTTTGATAGAGGTGATAACCAAGTATTGTTAGATGCAATTTATTTGTAAAGATCTGAGTCCCCAGTAGACTGAATACAGCAAAATATAACACTTAGGATGAAGCCAAAACTCCTAGAGTGATATAGAGATGAAAAAAAAATAAATGTGTTTGGGAGCAGTGGATACTGATTGTCACTATCCTTTTACTTTTATGATGTGTATTTGCTTTGCTTAGAAAAGAAAACTAGATCCAAACCTTACCTTGTGATATGAATCTATGCATCCCATAATATCCATACTTATAAATTTCCCTTTCCTCCCCTTTGATATTAGGGCAAACTTTTCTGTCTTAAAGACTATGATATCATTTCTACTGAGGAATAGCTTTTCTTAATGTTTCCAGATAAACATGACTTGTGAGCCCTCACCACAACCTTACTTTAATAGGATTTTTTTCAACTTAGCTAAGTGTTTTAGAGACTTTGATCCAACAGCTTAAACCCCCAAATTAGTACTGAGATAACTATGGTCATAGTTTCATGAAAAATAAGCATCCAAGATTAGTATAATTACCTAAAATGTTAGACACAACCTCTTTCTTCCCAGAATCTCAGATATCTCTTCTATATTATGTTTAAGATACATTGTCTCAACCTAGTGGCAAAGAATAAGATTCATACTCCTCTATGAAGCTATAAGAAATACATGTCTTGGTCTTTGAATATTTCTTTTGATATGTTTATCTCTTATAATAAACAATCAAATATATGTAAAACCATTTCTCAGGAGGCACTATTTGAAGAGAATGAGAGTTCTTAGTTTGCTAGGCTTGAGATAAAAGAAACTGGGCAAGCAATTCCTCATATAATCTTTTGCTTTGATTTTTCCTCCTGAATTTACCTGAACCAATTTGGACAAAGTCTCTTTAAAACAGAAACAATATATTGAAACTCATAGTTCTACAATGAGATTTATATTCCAAGGTAAAAATTCATCAGGATCTCCATGAAGCAGCAGTTACAGAATGAACTGGAGTTCATATTTAAAGAGTTTAAAGAATAAAAATTCCCCACTTTCATGGACAAAGTCTCTTTAAAACAGAAACAATGTAATGAAACTCATAGTTCTGCAATGAGATTTATATTCCAAGGTAAAAATTCATCAGGATCTCCATGAAGCAACAGTTACAGAATGAACTGGAGTTCATATTTAAAGAGTTTAAAGAATAAAAATTCCCCACTTTCATGGAAGATGCTTTATACAGGGTATTAAAAAAAGCAAGATTCAATAAGCATTTAATAATATATAATTATCTAAGTATTAAATGCCAGAAATACAAAAATAATTGTTATATAGACTCTGCCATGAAGGAGCTTATATTCTATCAGGAGAAAGCATATGTATCATTGGACTGGACCACAGTACCTTGATGGTTTCTATTGATTCAGCATGTATTACTAACTTGCAAATTTTTATTAATATGCAATATGATTAGTAAATTAAGCTCCTTTGATTTTTAGGATGGTTTGTACATGATTTTCATGATCTCTTTTGCAGTTGCTAACACCCCTTCAGGAAAAACAGAGAAAAGATATAATTTTAATACAAACTATAACTCAACATTAGCAATATTGCAATTTTCATTATATTGGTATGACTCAGTCATGAGCACTGAATATTCCCCCCAACTATTTAACTTTTTCTTTAATGACATGGATCACTTTATAATTAAATCAATATGAGCATTATTGCTAGTTTTTATAGATCAATCCACAGGTATTTATGAATTAGATGTAATTTGGAATGGGATTTCATTGTAGATTTTGTTATAAATATATACCCATAATACACATAAATATTTGAGGGTTTATTTTGTAGTCTGAATCTTTGCAGAAGCTTTTGTCTTCATTAGTATCCTTGTTAGGATTTTCTAAGTAAACCATCATATTATCAGAAAAAAAGGATAATTTTACCTTCTCTTTATCTATGATTACACCTTTAATTAATTAAATTAATGACTTTGTATTCTCTGTTAGTAAACATTAGTCTGAGCTGTAGTCATTACAGTTAATGTGGATTTTTTCTGAATATGTAAATTTGTAGTGTCCCAAAAGTCTTTTTGCAATGTTAAGCTGCACACTCCTTAACTTAATTTTATTTTCTTAAGCGTAAGAATTATTGAAGATAAACTTTGGAATATTCTATATAATATATATTTATGATTTAGCCATTCAATAAACAATGCATAAAATATTAATTTTAAGCAATGAATAACACTCCAATAACTGCTGATATATATATATATATATATATATATATATATGTATATGTACTTATTAAATTTTGATCTCAGCTCCAACAAGGAAGTGACCCCTAAGCTAACAAATAGTATTATGCTCTTAGTCCATTACAAATACAATCAGCAAAAAACTGTAGGTGTGATTTGAAGGGAAAGGTTGTTGTTACTGGCCAGTGGAACAGGAAACATTCCTGGGGAGTTTTTGCATGTGATGTGACCTTTAAAGGATAAGTAGAAATTTAATATTAAGGACAGGAAAAAATTGATGAAAAGTTTGGAACCAGGAGTCCTCTGTGCTTTTTACAACAGTCAGGCCTCCAGTTGACTGGCCATAGAATATATGAGAAGGATTTATGTAAGATAAGCCTGGGAAAGTAGCTGATACTAGAATGTAAAGAGCCTGGAATGGTAGGCAAAATAATTTTGACTTTATCAGGGAGTTGATAGGGAACCACTAAAGATTTCTGAGCTGAAGTAAGGTAGGAAAAAAATAACTGCCACTTTTGTAGGAAAAATGCATTGCATTAAGAAGAAAGTAAAGATAGGAAGTTTTATCAGGTAGCTAATGGTGATGTTTGTCATTCGTTCTTAAAGAAGACCATGACTTCAGGGAGGTGATGACATGACAAGCAAATGAATTGGTTTTGAATGAGGTACTGATGTGCTAAGTCACCAGTCTCATTTTCTCCTCAGAGTCATCTGCATCTAGTGGCCAACTATGATTCAAGATGACTGGAGATGACCCTGGATATGAGGTAATTAGGGTTAAGTGACTTACCCAAGATCACACATTTGAACTTAGTCCTACTGATTTCAGTACCTACACTTTACCCACTGTGCCATCTAGCTATTGCAATAGTCTAGAAAGATTTTGGGTTGCTAGATGACCCAGTAGAGTGCTGGGACTTGAAAAAGGAAGGCTTATCTTCATGAGTTCAAAATCTCACCTCAGACATGGACTAACTATGTGATGATGGGTAAGTAACTTAATCCTATTTGCCTTAGTTTCCTTCCTTTGTAAAATGAACTGGAGAAGTAAATGTCAAAATACTTTAGAATCTTTGCAAAGAAAATCCCAAGATAGGTCATGGAGAATTACACATGACTGAAATGAATGAGAATAAAGGTCTTTACTGGAGTGGTAGACCCACTATGATTAAGTACAAGAATTATTGTGGAAGTAGAATCAAGGGTACTTGATAAATAATTGAATTTAATCAAGGAATAGGAAAGAGACAAAGCTCCAGGTAAATTTGAAAGATTGTAAATGGTGATGTCTCAGGAAGAAAAAATGAAACAAGATACTTAAGGAGAAAGATAACAAACATGAATTATAGGTCCAGGAATTGAGCAGAGGAAAAGATGTAGAACAGATTCTGTGAGGAATATATGAATTATTGAACAGTAGCAAGAATGCAACTAGGGTTATCTAACATACATTTATATTAAATGAAGACCATTCAATTTAATGATATCTTCAAAAACACTGGGTAGATTTGGTGTGAGAAAGGAGCAGAAAAATCTAATGACAGGAATAAAATGTATATAGTTATCCCTTCCACAATATGGGAGTTAGGGAACAGCACCTCCATGATCTGAAAAATCCAAGAAAAAATTTTGGCCCTGTCTTAGTATCAGAAAAGATATCTGAATTTTTATGGTATTAAAAGATAAAATATGCTAATATTATCTAATACTATACATCTTATTCATTTCTGAAATTCTAAACTTTTTCTGTGTCATCTGCTGACCTTCACATATTGTCTGCAGCTTCTACAAAACTCACCTAAATTCCTATTTAATTTCTTATGACAACTGGTAATATATCAAACCCATAATGGGGAAAAGTCGTGGTGTTGAAGAGATAACTGAATGATATAAATACAAAGTGTTTGGAGGGCACAATTTGCATGTGAGAGAATAAGAAAAGGTCTTGGTAGGGACTGACACAAGATTTTATTTTTAGGTTTTTGCAAGGCAAATGGGGTTAAGTGGCTTGCCCAAGGCCACACAGCTAGGTAATTATTAAGTGTCTGAGACCGGATTTGAACCCAGGTACTCCTGACTCCAAGGCCGGTGCTTTATCCACTATGCCACCTAGCTGCCCCTTGACACAAGATTTTTAAAGGGAAAGCTGAAGAAAGAAATATATTCCAGGCTTGAAGGCAATTTATGCACAGTCATGGAATAGAGATAGAATGTTGCTTATTATGAAACATCAGATAATTTGGAATCATTCTTTTATTTTTAATTGTATGTACTTATATTTGTTAAATTCATAATGAAATGAATTAATGAATAAATAAATGAAATAAATGAATGAAAAATAAATAAACAAATAAATAAATGATGATGGATGTATAAATACATTCATATATAAATATATATATATGTATATACATATATATGTATATACATATATATATGCATTGATGAAAGAAAGACAAATCAAATTGTGGTGAGCTTTAGATGCATTTGGGGGGAAATGTGTTCTATTTGCTCCTAGAAGAACCAATCCTCTGAAAGTAGGCAGGCTAGGAATTGTACCATTTATCCTTATTCCACAGAGATTCTACATGTGTAAGAATATTTATAGTAGCCCTTTTCAAGGTGGTAAAATGTTAGAAACATAGGGGATGCCTATCAATTGGGGAATGGATGAACAAGCTGTATTATTTAACTGTATTGGAAAAATACTGTGTTTTAAAAATGATAGGCAGGTTTCAGAAAAACATGGAAAGACTTGTATGAACTGATGCAAAGTGAAATGAGTAGAACCAGGAAAATAATGTACTCAGTATCATTAATATTATGTGATGATCAACTCTGAATGACATCTTCTCATCAAGATATTGTTCCAAGATAAATATATAGTACCCATGAAGGAAAACAATATCCAAATTTGAATAAAGAACTGATGAACTCTGAGTACAGATTGAACCATATTTTCTTCAATTATTTGATTCTTTCTCATGGTTATTTTTCCTTTTAAAATGTTTCTTCTGCCTCAACTAATATGTAAATATGCTATACATGCTAGCACATGCATGAATTATGGCAAATTGTCTATCATTTTAAGAAAAGAGGAGGGGAATGAAGGAAGAAATTTGCAACTCAAAAGCCTGTAGAAAGGAAAGGAAACATGTTTATATGTTACTGGGAAAAAATAAAATGCTATTTAAATTTAAACCCCAGAAATTAAAAGAAGAAAGATTTGGTCATGATTATACATCTAGTAAATATCAGATCTTGGATTTTAACCCTAGTTTTCTGACTCTAAATAAGGGGTCTTTCAATGTTTTTTTCCTGTAATAGGAAGTGTAGGAGCTGAATGTCAGAAAAATTCCTTCATCTGTGACAGCTAAGGCAGTAGGTTGTATAGAATCTGAGATATGTGTTCAGAAAGCCAGGAGACTAGCCTAAAAAGAAGTGTAGGAAGCAACCAAGGAGAAGCATGGAGTAAGTTGGAACAAGGATTTGAGATGCAGACTGATCAGAGAACTGGTCTCTGGTTGTCAACTTAGCTGGCGTTGTTGCTTAAAGGTTTGATCTAGTTAGCTCTGATATTTTGCTACTTCTTTTGCCTCTTAGAAACATTTTACTTCACATTAACACCAGTTTGGTTACGTTACTTTTAAACTGCTCTAATAAAACCTGGGGTGAGGAAGGAAAATAAATGTTTTGGTTAAGATTCAATTTTTGGGATGTTCATTGTAGCTAAATTTATCTCTGTTCTCCACAACACTTACTGTAGTGAATAGTTCAGAAATATAGTGCTGCTGTTTGAAACATTCATTGATTTATACCCTGCTGGATACACCTTTACAAGTAACATTTGCTTTTTTCTCTTTAGATCCCCTGAAAGGTAACATACTGTTTGTATTAAGAGGAGAAACTCAAGATTGAATTAATTATTCACAAAATCATTTAACTTACCTTATGAGAATCAATAAGCATATAATAGAAGTCTTTCTGTAACTGGGATAAGATGGATATTTGGAGAGATTCTAGAAATTATCTACTTCTGTCCTTTCATTTTATAGTGGAGTACTTACCCAAGATTATACTGGCAGAATGGTATCCAATCTGGGTTACTAGGTCTTCTGTCACTTAAATTATCAGTCTCAGTTTAAATATATATAAATTGATAAGGTTGGATTTGATCACCTCAAAGCATGATCCAGATCAAATTTTATTTCCATGATGCTATGATTTCACGTATGATGCTTTTTTCTATACCAAATATACACTCTAAGTTAATATCACCTGTTTCTATTATACAATTCTTAATTCTTCAATTTATGGTTTTAGATGCATAGTTGTCTAAATTTATGGTATTATTTACAGAATATGGGATTTAGTTTGGGGAAGACCTTATTTCAAATCAACCTCAGACAAATAGAATCTGAGAAAACCTCTTTTGCATCAGTTTTCTAATTTGTAAATGTAGGGATTGAACTTGTACCCTCCAAGCTTCATTCTAGTTATAAATCTGTGATCATATGATCTTACTTAAACAATATTGAAATTATGAATTTCAGTGTAAGTTCTACATTTGTTTTTCAATGTCATTGAAAGAAAATATTTATACATACAAAATACTTAACTCCTACAATTTGTTGGTCCTATAGGATAAAAATCAGGTTAGTATTAATGAGTGAATAAATAAAACCCTTTTAACATCTCCAAAGTGAAGACCGATTTCCAATTCTTTTTTTCCTTAGCATTTTTATTATGGTTCTTAGAAAGGTATGTACTTTTCTCTGGAGAGAGATACTTTGATTCAAGAAAGTTCAAGTTTCCTAACAATATCAAAGGAATCAGTGTTGTCAATAAAGAGAGCTACAAAAAAATTTTAAAGGAGACAAAAAATATGCCTTTGTCTCCATAAAGGCTTGTGGAAATTTAATTTATATCAAAGTAAAGCCTCTTTGATTTGGACAAATAAAAAGAAGTAGCTCATCTGAACTAGTGAAAAATTTAAATAGTACCTAGACGTTTTCTATGGTTCTGAACTTGGAACCATTGACCAGCAATTGATAATTCCATGTGTTTAATGAAGTCTTATAGACAACAGTTTCATTTTATTTGTGGTCACTTCTATGATGGTTTTAGTCACTTAGGAGCAGCTCTTTCTGGAACTCCAGAAAATGCAGGAAAGGAAACAGATATTCTGCTGGTTATCTTGACTTGACTTTCTTCAGTCTAGTTGAAAATTTCCTTTATAATATTACTCCTGAACTTTAGTAGTTAGAAGAAGTCTTTCTTCCCCCAGAATCCTTGCATTTTCTTATTATTGGTCCTTCTTTTTGAAGTGTCATGAGTAAGTATGTTCTCCTTATAACTTAGAGTCCTAAGCAATGAGTCAGTACAGCCATATCTTGTCTACTGTGTCCCCAAAAGAGTAACAATTCTCCCTGAGGTCTCATCAATCAGTTTATATCTCTATGGATTTGACAAGGTTTAAAGGTTAGTCAAGACAAAGATTCAGAGGATTATGATGAGAATTAGTTCTAGGTCAACTTTCATCTAATACCAAAGAATGATGATAACAGATAAAATAACAAAGGAGGTAGATAGCCTAGAAATAGATGGAGCTACAAATAACATTAGATATCCTACAGTATAACTCTCTCATTTTGAAGATGAAAAAAAAATGAACTCCAGAGATGTTAAATAATTTTAGTTAAGATCACACTTATAATAGGTAGCAGAGTTGAAATTTATCCATCACTTCTATATCCTGACCTATTGCTCTTTCCAAAATAATCATTTCACCTTTCCAAATAAAATATTGCCCAGCCGAGTTTATTACTTGATTTAATGAAAGGATAACAATAGTTTAATTAACATATTAATTCATCATGTATATGAATAATTCTGAATTAGAAGAGTAAGATTGGCATAAGAAATCATGTTTATGCTTTTAATTTGCTTAGTAAATCTGTATAGATAACCAAAATAAAAAGTATTACCTAGATCCTTCTATGATTATCATAAATCATAAAAGATGAAATACCATTTAATGAGGCTGCATTTGCATTTGAAAATTATGCAATAAATAATTTTTTCTGTCATTTCAATTTATTTCAAACAATTCTTGAATTGAGATATAATTGCATAGGTCTAGATGTCACAAGCTGTCTCCCTTCTTCTGCTCAGATGTCAGTCAGTGGGTTTCTAATACTGCCAAAACAGAAGAGACACATTATCATTTTGCCTCTTCCTCTTTATGGAATCATTCTGTTGGTGTTGATTCACAATGACTAGAAGAATACATGTGTGTGTGTGTGTGTGTGTGTGTGTAGAGAAAACTAAACCAATGAGTAGGTTTAAATTAACTCATTGGAGTGGGAACAAAATCTGTCATTTTGGATAACTGAATTTTTCCTTATGGTCATCTTCCAGTCTGATGACAATATTGGTTAAGTAGAAGAAAATATGGAGGATCTCTGTATTGTGAATCTCTTCACTTCTATGGACCTTATTTTTCCCATCTATAAAATGACAAACAGAACAGTTGATCTTTAACATCCTTTTGAACTCTAAAGTTCTATAATCTTATGTTTTAAGGAAAAAGACACAAAAAAGAAGCAATCATTTCTATATAGTAAGACTTGTTTTGGATCTTTCTATTCTATAGCATTAAATGAATCATTTCCTAACTTATTAGGATTAAGTTAATTGCTTTGCCTAATTTTAGTGCTTACAATAGCTGGTTTTTAATAGAAAATTTTAAAATTGTTTTGTATAGCTTCATAGATTATTTAGGACATCCTTTTTGGGGTGATCTGAATGGAATGACCTATCTTAGAAGGGATGATTTAGCCTCCTATGGGAAGATAAGTTAAGGCATTGTTTATAATATTGCCTTACAATGCAGTAAATGTTCAAGGAATATTGATGACAGTGAAATATATGCTTTAATTTAAATGCTACATTTTTTTTCTGGTTGACACTTTCAGAATGATTTCAAACTAAGGTTGCCAGAAATTCTAGATATTCTAGATGGGTTTATCCTTAATTGCAGTATCTTTGATGGATAATAGTTTCACGCCTGGTCAATAGTGATGATGACGGCAATTCGCATCAACTTTTGTCAGCTTTAATGAAATAACCTTTGATAATGTTCATAATAGGTTGTACAGTGGTTAGAGCACTGGCCCTGGAGTCAGGAGTACTTGAGTTCAAATCCGGCCTCAGACATTGAATAATTACCTAGCTGTGTGACCTTGGACAAATCACTTAACACCATTGCCTTGAAAAACAAATGAGAATGTTCATAAGAAAAAGGATAAAAATATTTCATCATAGGAGGAAATGAACATTCATATCACAACTGTGCTCATAATATGGCTTTAAGATAACCTGGGAACCAAGTAAGAAATGATTTAATATGGATTTCAGAACTTCAGATCACTCCCTTAATTGCAGAAGTCCTCAAAGGTAGCTTTTACCTACAAGAATGTCACTTGGTATAGATCACAGGAAAGTACAGCTTTTTTTTGCCCTTTTGCCCTTAAGTTTTGTTGATAAGAACTGTATTTTCTTGGGATGGTTCTATGAATTTATTTCCTCACCCTCCCCCCATCTTGATATGAATGAGTTGAAATGGTTTTTTTTTTTTTATTTTGCCTATTGGATACAACCTTAAGTCTTACAAACAATGGCAAACATTTAAGGATGAGAGTAAGAAAGCATTATTAAATTTCTGGTTTACAGAAACACTAAGAGCCTATTGGAGTGTAAATTCAGATTTAGAATTACTGGTTTATACTTGTTCCACATTCCTTTGAGGCTGTTCATTTAAAGTAGTAAATGAACTACTCTTCTGTCTCTTTCAATTTGTTCAGGTCTCTATGATCTGATAACAAGGTTAAACTGTCAGAACTCCTAGATGCAGCATCTCCTACTAAGGTTGGGTCAAATGCTTATAAATCATCTCTTTCATCTCTCTTAGATATCTGGTATTTTTCTTTTTTAATCCTTACTTCCCCCATGGAATTGGAAATTCCCCATTTATAATCCAGTTGCCTTCCACAATTTGTGCAGAAGAGGGGTCAATACTTATTCAAGTAACAGCAATGATGTGGCACAAAAAAAAATCTGCCTGTGTTTTCATATGCCGGCTTAAACTATAAATATCTAGAAAAAAAGGTAGTAAAAAAAGTTATGTTTTTGTCTTATCTATTCCATTGGCACCTGCCAATCAATTCTTACTTTCTTACTGCGCTGATAATTCTAGGTACAATTTTAAGAGAGAGAAAGAGTTATGAGTCCTTTTTTTTCAACATGACCAGTGATGGGTCTTCACTTCATTAACAAGTATGTTATTAATGAAGAAACTCAATTAGCAAAGGTACTTAATAATTGCCTGTTTAGCATTTCCAATACCATCAAATAGCATAATTATGGAGCATCAAGGTACCCTTTGTCATAATACTGAAGAAGACAGATAAAAGTTTTCATAGAATATCATTACTGAAAGGGAACTAAAGAGGCAGAGAAAAATAATAAGAGTAACCAAGGTAACAATTGTCAAAATTATTCTAGTAGCGATAGATGAAGATCTTCTAATGTTTGATACTCTATTGAGATAAAACCAGAAACAAATATGTGAGTCTGTTAAGTTTAGTTGTTATAAAATTTTAAAGTTGGAAGAGACTTTAGGAGTCATTACAACCATTCTAAAAGCAATATTCCCAAAATGGATTAGGGGGACTGAATATTAGATTAGGAGTATAAAGAGTGAAGTACAACCATGAGTCCTATTGCTTGCTAGCTATCTTATATAAGCAAATGCTACTCTAGACTATTGCTATTTCATCTGCAAAATGAAGGGATTGCATGAAATCATCTATATATTTCTTCCAGTTATAAAATATGATGATCCTTCTCTGAAATATTCCTGAAAGATAGTCATTCATTCTCTTCTTGAATACTTCCAGTAATGGGAACTTATTGCTGGTTAATATAATTAATTTAAATAATATATTTCTGCTACTTTTTTATATTGTTCTTTGCAGATAGAGAATAAATAAGATACCTATCAATTTCATTTCTTCTGGAATTGTAATAGAATTTCTTTATCCTCTTTGAGTTCAACAGAATCACTTTGACTTGTTTTTAAAGAACAGTGCCACATAACTTTCCCTTCATCTGAAAGCACTACCCTTAAAAAGTTGTACTGTTTCTTTTCTCTTTATGAACTCCAAATCTAAGATGACCTTAAAACATTTGGTTACCAGCTGATAGTGAAAACTGACATATTTGAAAGTTGT
Organism: Macrotis lagotis; assembly: GCF_037893015.1. Taxonomy (NCBI): domain Eukaryota; kingdom Metazoa; phylum Chordata; class Mammalia; order Peramelemorphia; family Peramelidae; genus Macrotis; species Macrotis lagotis. Next base: position 481,806,763 of record NC_133658.1, read on the forward strand.
TTGTATAGTGGTGCAAATACTGTACTCTTGAGTCAGAAGATCTGCACCTAGTTCAAATACCTATTATGTGACTGTAAACAAGTCATTTAACTCTCTGAACCTCAGGTTTTTCAACTAATAAATAGATATAATAATTTTCTACCTACCCTACCTCACATCATGATTGTAAGAAAAGGATTTTGCAAACCTTGTATATATATATATATATATATACATATATATATATGAATTATTGTTGTAAAGGAAAAATTTATAATATGAAAAAAATACATGGTGCCCATATGTTCACAATTGAGTCTCAGGGAAGGGATCTATGAACTTCTGAACATGGATTACTTTCTATTTACATAAAAAAACTAAAAAGAAAAATTCATGTGATTTTCATTACCTTAGCACCATGAAGAATCTTTCATCATATAGCTTTAAAGAATGTAGATTTCATGTCACATGCCTTATGCTTACTACCTATGTAACTTTTGGCATATCTCTAAGACACTCAGTTTTCATATCTGAAAGAGGAATGGCCTATTGCCATTGAATTCCCTTGTTAGTTGACATTTAGGATCCAAAGATTAAATAAAATTATTCAACTTAGAAATAATCAGTGATTTGTCAGGAAGAGTGAGTATCCAGCATTTGTCCTAAGTTCTCACAGAGTTGTCACTGGGCAGACAGTTCTTTGTTTTCTCTCTCTCTGCATGACTCTCAGCAAAGGAACTGCTCTAAATTTAACCTGGCTTTTGTTCCTTACACCTGCTATCATGGAACCTCAAAAGTTCTTTTTACCTTTTGTCACCTTTCTTGAAATTATAACCCAGTAAGCATCTTAATACATTTCTAATCTTTTTTACCTGGTCATGAAGCTAAGAAAATTATAGAATATTAGGATAAGATAATACCTTAGTAATCATCAGGTTTGCTTTCTGGGTATATGTTTCTCTTGTGATGTTTACTTCACATGTGAATCTAAACTAGTTATTTTACTTATAAAAAAGTTATTTTACTTATAAAAAGAAATTCAGTGACTAGAGCATGCTAAAGATAGACTCTGTTCCAGTGCCTTTGGATAGTGCCTTATCACATGGTAATTTTTCTATTTACCTTCTTCTGTTTTGTATTATTGGCCTTTGAGTCCATGTTAATATTCTCCTCTGATGATTGTTTAAAACCAAACTCTGAAGCTAGAGAGAGAGAGAGAGTGACAGACAGACAGACAGAGACAGAGAGAGAGAAAGAAAGAATTTTATTACCATATTTCAGCATGTATAAGGCTAACCCTTTTTTGAAAAATTTGGGGTCTAAAAACTGGGAGCATCTTATACAGTGGTTGTAGTATTTTTTACTTGCATTTCCCAATTTTTTCTACATTTGTTGTTTTTGTGCTCATTGTTTAGTATTTGTTACCATTATATTAGTTTATGTTTTGCACATTCTGTCCAGATATGGCTCAGAAAAGATTTTTGTACATGCTGAAATCAAATTAAAAGTGAGCCAGTTTGCAAAGGTGAATGGAAATCATGATACTAAATTTAAGTTTGGTTCTCCTCCAACTCCAAGACTGGCTAGGGGAAGAAGAAATCCTACTGAAAACTCCAAAGAAGAAGAAGAAGACCATGAGAGGTAAATAAGTTAGTCAAATGCTCTGATGTGAGAGGGAGTTGAAGCTATAGATTGAAAAGCAAAGGGACACTTGCATTCCTGTGTTCCCAAAGATGGTTCATCAGGAGGCAAGAACTGCTGATGATAAAGAAGTGATTGATTTCAAAGGAGGACACTTTTGGTGCTTCAGGTTCATGAACCATAATGGACTAAACATGTGTCCATGTACCAGACTTGCCCAAAAGATGTTTGATAGCTATGAGCAGAAGGTCCATGAATTTTAGGTTAAATAAAACTTGAGTTCAATAACTTTATGTAATACATTTTTCCCTAATTTTCATCCCAAACTTAAGGTGCATCTTTTACATAGGGAAATATCATAAGTGCTTAGTGTTTGGCCAGAACTATGAGTGTTAGGGATAAAAAAAAACAAGGAAACGGTCCCAATTCTCAAGCTATTTAAATTTCAATGTGGGACATCCCATTTTTGAGAAGGATCTCACAAGTAATTGAAAATTGCAGCCAAAACTTCTGATAATATGGATGGTTTAGGGAAATGACTCATCAGTCATTGAGTCAGCTTCAGGGTGGATTCATATGGATGCAACTAATTTGGATAGTGTTCCAAAGGACATGAAGTATGAGTTATTGAATTCAGAGTTCATCTAAACCAATCCTCCTCTCATTTTATAGATGATCAAATATTCCCAGGAGAGGCTAGTTTAGGGTCACATGTCAGTAGTCTTTTCATTATTCCACACTGACTCCAGAAAAGTTAACTTGAATCCCCTCTTTAGAACTCATATAGAATTTTGTTCTGCACTTCTTTCATGAACTGATCATGTAATAGCATGTATTTTACTGTATTTTATCAGAACATAGGATTTAGACATGAAAGAAATCTTAGAGATTCATCAATTCAACTCCTTAATTTTGCTAATGAGCAAAATGGGGTCCATAGCAGGATCCTGAAATACAGATAGTAGGGATTTTATGTAATATAAGTACCTCACTTTATAGATGAATGACATTAAATGCAAAGAGGTTCTGTGGCTTATATTACTTCACATATGTAATAAATGGCACATAGAAGAATCCTTAGACTTCAAAACTAGAAACGTTCTTTTCTAATATACCTTCCTTAACTTCTTCTTGTGACTTATTCTTTGGTAATAGAAACCATTAGGACATGAATCTTCCCTATTTGTAAAGGCTTAGATCAAATTTCATATCTACTAGGAAGTCTCTTTTGACTTCTCTAGCCAACAATAATCTCTCCCTTCTTTTACCTCCCCATTGATGAGGACATTATGACTTTCCAATACATCGATAAGGAAGAATTTGTGGGCAGGAAAGAAAGGAAAGATCTCTGCTTCAGATGAGTCTCCCCACCACCACCCTAGTTTAACAAGACAACAATCTTCAGCTTTGAGTGGTCCAGAAAACTTTGAACTACTCTTCTTCCCATCAGCAACCTAAATGGCATTCCTGTATTTGCAGTGGCTATAGAGGAAAACAATAATAAAGATAGACGCAAAATTATTATATTTAAGGGGTATTTTTTTAGCATCCTGTGAATGGTAGAAAAAAATTTACAGTATCCAAAAAACTGTGAATTACCTCTTTGTCAACAAGAGCTCTTTAAGTTTAAGCCTGAGACATCCTATGGTCTTGTAAAGGAAGTGTATTCTATATGTTTAGGAAAATGTTTTATATTACCTTTTCTCATCGTACAACTTCAGTAAACAGAGTCAATATAGTCAGAATGGCTGATTAAATTGACTTGATAGTAATTATCTTGGGGGGAAGCACACTTCTGGGAGATTGAACCGATGGCATTTAGGTAAATTACTCCTACTACCTAAGGGGTACTTCCTAGCACCCCAGAAAAATAGAATTGGGGATAGTGATTCCTGGATTTCATTTAATTACACAACTTTGAAAGCGCCTTTACTATCTATAAATGTGTGTCCATATAGTCCTAAGTATGTGTATAAAATATATATATATATATAATATATATATATATTATGCATTTATATGTATATATACAAATAAAGTCCACAAAAGCAATAGGTAGGGGAAAATGTGTTTATCTATTAAAAAGTCATGACATTCACCAACAAAAACATATATTTTTAATTATAACATTGAGAAAAGAAACCTGAAGACTTGTTTCCTCAAATTTTTTGGTTGTTTGCTTCCTTTGCTATTTAATAATGAGTCTCCTGAGGAGAGAGAGAGATGCTGTCTTAGAGCACAGAACTCCAATTTATACCCTCCTGTTTCTAAACAAGGATATAGATACTTGATGTCCCTTGAGAAGTTTTTTAACCTCATTGCTTCAGTTTCTTTCTCTGTGAATGGGTATAATAAAGCTCTCTGTGAGGATTAATTAGGTGGCATTTGAAAAAAGCAATAAAAACCCAGAGACAGGGCAGCAGAAGGCAGGCTAATTGACTAATAGAACTGAACATTACCTTTTTATTCATCTCCTTCAGTGGCCTCAAAGCTGTAAATCTGATTTTCTGAAGACAAATAAACTAGTCTCCCAGGAGGACCAGAAAGGCTTGCTTCATTATTATGCAAAAAAGATTTCACTTCTAACACAAGTTGGAAATAAAAAAAAATCATGTTGGTAAGAACCTGAAGTTCAAAACTGTCCTGGAAAACATTTGAGTGGTAGTACAGAAGAGAAAAGGAACTTCTATTTCATTTTTTAATATGAATTAACATTTATTGAGCACAACTATGTATTAGGAAATTCATAATTTTAATATATCCAAAAAATATTCAATTTCTTTGCAAAGTCCTGGGTTCAGAACCAGGACATGTTTTACTTAGGTTCAAGAAACAGACTAGAGACCTATGTTGTGCTAATTTTGAAACCCTCAAATATATTTGGAGTGCTGCCCCTGCCAAAATTTCTCCATCTAGTGAGTGAAAAACACATCTTCTAAGTGAGTAATAATAATAATAATAAACATAATAATAAACATTTCACAATAATATAATCGATTATCTGTGAGATCTTAGGTAAATTGCTTCCATGTTGGGCCTCACATTTTATATATTAGTGTCATTTGTAAAATGGGATTATGTATGTGATTTATTTCTTAGAGTTTCAAGGGACATCATGTGTGCATAATATACATGTGAATATACATATATATGTGCATATGTGCTTTTTTGTATACCTCTGTGTGGATTATGTACATATATGCAAATGAATATACAAAAGTGTATAAACATGTGTCTATGCATGTGTGGATACATACAGTATCACAAAATCTTAGTGCCATTTTAACTTTTAAAATGTTCATAAAATTAGCTTTAATAAAAACTAAGATTTCTGCAACACTTATAAATAATAATTGTATATATTATATATAAATAACAATTGTATATATTATATATATATATATATACACACACATATGTATCTAGGCATGTATTTGTGTTTTTGGTTGTCTATGTAGAATCAGATTTTTCCATTTGGGTCTATCTAGATGAGACAGGCAGGGAGGTATGAATGGATATTTTTAATCTTTCCTCTATATATCCTTCTGCATAGGAAAATTTGATGCCTGCCAGAAAGAGCATCAGAAAACCAGGACCAGATTCTGGCCACTCTGTTCTCCTGCCAGAAAAAGTAGAATTAGAAGTTTATCTCTCCATCCTTCGAAATATGTTAGTCTTGGTGAAATAATTTTTCACTTCAATTTGAACACTTGATCCCTTAATATAGAAGTTCCCCAAGTTCTCTATCTAAGCCTTTTCTTTGTCCTTTTTGACCAAAATCTAGAAACACAAAGCTCATCATAGTGTAAATAATGAATAAACCCATTTCACTGAGATAATATGATTCAGAAATAGTCAAAAATCAGAGAAAGCATGGAGATGAGAATATATCAGACAATATAACAAGTGAATGCACTCTCTCACTGAAAGATTTTTCAGTCCAACCAAGAACAATAAGTAAAGAGTGTGAATGAGTTTTTACCCTGCTAAAAGTTCTGTTTATGGATCATTAGATCAATCTTGAAACCTTTATTATACATATGGTACATAAGCATGTGTGTGTATATAGATGGATAGATAGATGCATATGTATAGGTGGATGGTTGATATATAGATAAATGATATGAGGATGTCATTTTCTAAAATTAAGTAAAAATGAGCATTAAAAAGGAATTTGTCTTCAAGTTTCTAAAATCTAGGGTTTTTTATTTTGTTTTTAATATCACACTGATTTAGGGAGCACCTAGGTGACACAGTGGATAGAGCACTGGTCCTGAAATCAGGAGAACCTGAATTCAAATCTGGCCTCAGACATTTAATAATTGCCTAGCCATGTGACCTTGGGCAAGCTGCTTAAACCCATTGTCTTTAAATAAATAATTTTTTTAAAAAATCATACTGATTTGTATCATAGCAGAATACTGGGATTCTATTTTTTGTCAACTCCCATGATAAATATCGGGGATATGTAGAATTCAGTGTTGAAGGCTTCTATCTTAAGATGATGAAGCAATTCTTACTGGTTCTTGAAGAGGAATGCCACTGACTCACTATGATTTAATAAAAAGACTAACTTTTGTTTCCTCTCTGTTACCATCTGCAAAATATTGCCTGCCATTGCCTAGAAGAACTCCTACTTTACTTGCTAAAAGAGGGTAGTCATGTTGCCAGGGTGAGAAAATGCCATTTGTCTTGCCTCCAAGCCATCCAGATAGAGGCTTAAATCATACTGGTTGATCAAGCCATTTGATGTTCTTTCAGTGCCATGAAATACTGAATTTCAACAATAAATCACATAGAATCTCAGAGTTGGACAAAACATTGGAGGCTCTCTACTTCAAAATGTACTTCAATAGAATCTATTTCATAACATTCAAGCTTTTCTTGAATATCTCTAGTAATGAGGCAACTTCTTTTTATTTTTGCCATAAAATTTTTCTATGCATGAAGACTATATCTGGGGGGGGGGCAAGGTTTGAGAATTTTACCCATTGTTCTTAATTTTGGCTTCAGGGCTCAAAGAGAATAAGACATATTCCTCTCACATGTGATTTCCCTACGCAAAAGCTTGAATTCATGTATATAGTTAGTTTTTTTCTTTTAGATTAAATACTCTTACTTAGTGCCTTCTATTGATCTTTATTTACTCAGTTGAACATCCCCTTCAACTTCCAATTTCCCTTCTCTATTTGTTGTCCACTTTTTATCTTTTCCCCTAAATTATGGCACCCAAAAATGAACTCAATACTATAAATGCAATAGGAATATGATGTTTTTTCTGGACAGTATGCTCTTTTAAAAAAGTTTTCATTTTTGCAAATACATGAAAAATAGTTTTCAAAATTCCTTTTTTGTAAGATTTTGAGTTCTATATTTTTCTCCCTTCCCTTCATCCCCACAGTCTACAAAATGAGGAATTTAATATAGCTTATACATGTACAAATATGCCAAACATATTTCCATATTAATCATGTTGTGAAAAAAGAATCAAAACAAAATGGAAAAAAATCCATGAGAGGACAAAAAATAAAACATTTTAATAATTGAAAATAAGTATGTTTTGTTCTGTATTCATATTCCATTATGAGGATGGTTTTTTCTATTGCACTTTTAAAATTATTTTTGAACATTGTACTGCTGAGAGGAGCTAAGTTTACCTGTAATTTTCTTTCTCCATTTTTGTTCTTCCTGGTTTTGGTATCAGCATTATATTTGTGTCATAAAAGGAATTTAAGACTTCCGGCCAAGATGGCGAAGAGAAGGCAGGCACAGTTCAAAAGTCTTCTGATGTTTCCCCATCTATCATATGAAACAAACCTCTTAACAGAAATCCAACCCACAAAACCCAGAAAGAAAAGCCAGGAGAAAGAACACCTAACTCAGGATCTGTCTTGGACAAGTCAGCAAGTTAGTTCTGGTGCAGAGGACAGATCAGTCCCAAATCAGTCAGATTATGACTGAATTGGAGCCAGGGAGCCTGAGGGCATGAGAGATGAACCTGCTGGATCAGCAGTGGGGCTTGACCTCAAGGGCTTGGGTCAACTAGGGAGCAGAGGCACTGGTGCTGCTGCTGACCCTCTGGAGCTTGCTGACAGGGCTGGGGCAGAGTTTCAGTGTAGGAGAGCTGCAGGCACCATCCCTGGGCTCCTCTGATATGAGTAACTCTGAGTTCATGCTTCCATTGCAGCTGAGGCCTCTTCTCAGAATAAGCAATTGCAGGCACAGGTGCATGAGAAGAAAAACCAGCCCAGCTGACAATAGGGAGAGGGAGGACCTCAACCCAGGGTAAAGTCCACCATTTATTGAAGGAAAAAGGATTCAATAGGTTCAACCCCTCCCTTCAAGCTAAGGGAGAAGGCCTCAATCAAGGTCACAGACACTCCAGAGAGAGCAACCACCACCTCCTACTGGCCAGCCATGGGATTTGCACTCAGTGAGTAAAGCCTCTAGCAATCCCAAAACCAAACCCCAGTGAAGCAGCCCCTCCCCAACTCAAAGTCTTAGCAAAATGAAGAAGGGTCAGCAGAAAGGTAGATCCATAGAAAAATTCTTGGAAGGAAAAGACCCTAACTCAGAAAGACCTAGAACCTCTGAGGAGAATATGATCTGGTCTCCAGCAAAAAAGAGGTCATTGAAGAAATAAGGAATGAGTTTAAAAATCAACTGGGAAATTTGGGAGAGACAATTACTATCATGCAACAAGAAAACAAATCCTTAGACAATACAATTGGTCAAATACAAAATGAGACTAAATCTCTCAGATCATCAATTGGACAAATAGAAAATGAGAATAATTCTTTCTGATCCTCAATTGGGCAAATGCAAAAAGAAAATAATTCTCTCAAAACTTCAATTGGTCAAATGGAAAGCTCTTTCAAAAGTAGAATTGACCAACTGGAAAATGAGTTGCAAAAGGTTAATGAAGAAAACTCCTCCCCCCCAAAAAAGAATGGAGTCTACAGAAACTAAAGATTCCATGAGACAGCAAGAGTCAGTTAAGCAAAATCAAAAAATAGAAAGCTCAATTGTTCAAATTGAAAGCTCTTCCAAAAGTAGAATTGACCAATTAGAAAGGAGTTGCAAAAGAAAACTCTATGCTAAAAAAAAAAGAATGGAGTCTGTAGACACTAATGACTTCATGAGACAGCAAGAGCCTGTCACCAAAATTTAAAAAAATAGAAAAAATAGAAGAAAATGTAAAATACCTTACCAGCAAAGCCACTGATCTCAAGAATAGGTTGAGGAGGGTCAATCTGAGAATTATTCGACTTCCTGGAAACATTGAAGGGGGGCAAGCCTGGACTTAATATTACAGGGTCTAGTGATCGAAAATTGCCTTGATATCATGGAACCAGAGGGCAAAGTAGTTATTGAAAGAATACATCAGGGGCAGCTAGGTGGCACAGTGGATAAAGCACCAGCCCTGGAGTCAGGAGTACCTGGGTTCAAATCTAGTATCAGACACTTAATAATTACCTAGCTGTGTGGCCTTGGGCAAGCCATTTAGCCCCATTTACCTTGCAAAATCCTAAAAAAAAAAGAAAAGAAAAAATACATTGATCCCAGCCAGGAAAAGATCCTAAAATAAAAACACCAAGGAATGTTGAACCCAAATTCCAGAACTATCAGATAAAAGAGAAAATCCTGCAAGCAGCCAGAAACAAACAATTTAAATAACAAGGGAACTGGAATGAAATATTTCAAAGAGCAAGGGAGGCTAGAATTCAACCAAGAATCCACTGTCCTGCAAGGCTGAATCTTCTCTTTCAGGGAAAAAGATGGACATTTAATGAAATGAAAGAATTCCAAAAATTCCTAATGAAATGACCAGAGCTAAATAGAAAATTTGGACATAAAACAGGAGGTTCAACAGATGCAAGAAAAGGTTTAAAAAAAAAGGGAGGGGCAGTAAAAGGAAAAAAAAAAAACACTATCCAATAAATAGAAACTGGCTATATCCCAGCATGGGAAAAAAAGATTCTCATAAATCTTGAGAATTGTAACTCAAACAGAGAGAATATACCTAACCAGAAGTGATGGACAATTATGATCTATCCATTAGACTGTTATCCAATGGGATGTAACTGGCCTTAACCCCCACTTGGGAGAAATACTCTAATAACTCTGAAGAATTTTAACTCTATTAGATAGAATGCACTGAGGTAGAAGTGATGGATACTCAGAATTTTCTATGACTCAGATAGAATAATTTTAAAAACACTACCTCCTTAAAAAGGGGAACAGGAAGGAGACAGGAGGAGGGAGGTATTGAATGGGGTAAATCTCATTACACTAAGAGGTACAAAATACCTATGGTAATAGAGAGGAAGAAGGGAGGAGATGAGAAACACCTGAATCTTTTTCTCATCAGACTGGACTTAAAGTCAACTTATGCACATACTTGGCCAACTTAAAAAACATCTAACCTTTCAAGTATCAAAAGGGAAAAAGGGGAAGGGGGACAGAGAAAGGGAGGGGTGGGTCAAAAGGGGAACTAACAAAAGGAAGGGAAGGGAAAAGGGAAAGGGGAAATAAAGGGGAAAGAAATGGGAGGGAGTGATATAGGAGGGAAAACACATTTAATGGGGTGGTATTTAGAAGCAAAATACTGGGGAATATGGATAAAGGGGGAAGGGGAAAAATTGAAGCATATGGAAGATGGCATGGAGGGCAATAAAGAATTAGTAATCATAACTTTTAATGTGAATGCAATGAACTCTCCCTTAAAATGTAAGCAAAAAGCAGAGAGGATTTAAAACCAGAATCCTACAATATGCTTGCTTACAACCAACTCATTTGATGCAAAGAGAAACATATAGACTGAAGGTAAAAGGTTGGAGCAAAATATATTTTGCTTCAGCTGAAATGAAAAAAGTAAGGGTAGCAATTCTTATCTCAGACAAAGCAGTTGCAAAAAGAGATAGCATTAAAAGAGATAAGGAAGGAAACTTCATCCTCCTAAAAGGTATCATAGACAATAAAGTTATTTCAATACTGTATATATATATATATATATATATATATATATATATATATATATGTATGTATGTATATGCACCCAATGGGATAGCATCAAAATTCTTAGAGGAGAAGCTGAAAGAACTACAGGTAGACATAGACAGCAAAACTCTACTAGTGTGAGACCTCAACCTTCCCCTCTCAGCTCTAGATAACTCAAATCATAAAATAAACAAGAATGAAGTTAAGGAAGTAAACAGATTCTTTGAAAAACTAGATATGGAAGACTTATGGAGGAAACTGATCGGAGATAGAAAGGAATATACCTTTTTCTCTGTAGTACATGGAACTTATACAAAAATTGACCATGTACTAGGACATAAAAAACCTAATGATCAACTGCAGAAAGGCAGAAATAATGAATATATCTTCTCAGATCACAATGCAATAAAAGTCATATGCAATATTGGGCCAAGGAGATATAACATCATTTTGAATAACCTGAATAACCTGAATAACTTCATTTTAAAGAATGAGTGGACCCAAAAACAAATTATAGAAAGAATGTCATTTTATCCAAGATAATGACAATAATGAAACAACATATGAAAACCTATGGGATTCACTCAAAGCAGCATTCAGGGGATATATTATATCTTTAAATAATTACATGAATAAATTAGAGAAAGAGGAAATCAATGAACTAAATATGCAACTAAAAAATTAGACAAAGAACAAATGAAAAATCCCCAATTAAATACCGAATTTTAAATTTTAAAAATTAAAGGAGAAATTAATAAAATCAAAAGCAAAAACTATTGAATTAATAAATAAAACCAAAAGTGGGTTTTATGAAAAAACCAATAAAATTGATAAACCTCTGGGCAATTTGATTAAAAAAAAAGAAAGAAGAAAACCAAATTGCTGGTATCATGACTGAAAAAGGTGAACTCACCACCAATAAGGAGGAAGTTAAAGTAATAATCTGAAATTATTTGCCCAACTCTATGCCAATAAATTTGATAATCTAAATGAAATGGATGAATATTTGCAAAAATATAAGTTACCCAGGTTAAAAGAACAGGAGATTAAATACATAAACAACCCTATCTCAGAAAAAAGAAATTCAACAAGCCATTATTGAACTCCCTAAGAAAAAAATCTCCAGGGCCTGATGGATTCACAAGTGAATTCTATCAAACATTTAAGGAACAATTGGTTCCAATTCTAGATAAACTCTTTGGAAAAATAGGTAAAGATGGAACTCTGCCTAACTCTTTCTATGAAACCAATATGGTGCTGATACATAAACCAGGAAGAGATAAAACAGAGAAATAAAATTATAGACCAATTTCCCTGATGAATATAGATGCAAAAATATTAGATAAAATATTAGCAAAACAATTACAACAAGTTATCACTAGGATAGTACATTGTGAGCAATTGGGATTCATCCCAGGAATGCAAAGGTTGGTTCAATATTAGGAAAACTTAGTATAATCAATTATATCAACAACCAACCTATCAGAAATTAAATGATCAGATTGCTAGATGCTGAAAAAGCTTTTGACAAAATACAGCATCCATTCCTATTAAAAACACTAGAGAGTGTAGGAATAAATGGATTGTTCCTTAAAATAATTAGCAGTATCTATCTGAAACCATCAACAAGCATTAGATTCAATGGGGAGAGGCTAGAGGCATTCCCAATAAGATCAGCAGTGAAACGGGGTGCCCATTGTCACCACTACTATTCAATATTGTATTAGAAATGTTTGCTTCAGCAATTAGAGAAGAAAAAGAAATTGAAGGAATTAGAATTGGGAAGGAAGAAACAAAACTCTCACTCTTTGCAGATGACATGATGGTCTACCTAGAGAATCACAAGAAATCATCCAAAAAATTACTGGAAACAATTAGCAATTTTAGCAAGTTGCAGGTTATAAAATAAACCCTTATAAATCCTAAACATTTCTATATGACTAGCAAGATACAGTAGAAAGAGCTAGAAAGAGAAATCCCCTTCAAAGTAACCTCAGACAGTAGAAAATACCTGGGAGTCTATTTTCCAAGACAGACTCAGAAACTTTTTGAAAACAATTGTAAAACACTTCTCACACAAATTAAATCAGATTTAATTAACTGGGCAAATATCAACTGCTCATGGATAGGTAGAGCTCATATAATATAAATGACAATTCTACCAAAACTAAACTACCTGTTTAGTGCCCTACCAATCAAAATTCCAAAAAAGTACTTTAACGAGTTAAAAAACGTTGTAAGTAAATTCATATGGAGAAATAAAAAGTCCACAATTTCCAGGAATTTAATGGAAAAAAAGTACAAACAAAGGGGGCTTAGCCCTACCTGATCTAAAATTATATTATAAAGCATCAGTCATCAAAACTGCTTGGTATTGGTTAAGAAATAGAGTGGTGGATCAGTGGAATAGACTACTTTCATTAGCAAGAAATTATTTTAGTAATCTGCTGTTTGATAAACCCGAAGAGTCCAGCTATTGGGATAAAAAAAAACTGCTGGGAAAACTGGAAGTTAGTATGGAAGAAACTTAGATTAGACCAACACCTAACACCCTTTACCAAGATAAGATCCAAATGGTTAGAGGATTTATACATAAACAATACTATAAGCAAATTAAAAGATCAAGGACTAGTTTACCTGTCAGATCTATGGAAAGGGGAGCAGTTTATGACTAAGGAAGAGATGGAGAACATTGCCAGAAAGAAACTAGATGATCTCGATTACATTAAATTAAAAAGCTTTTGCACAGTTAAAACCACTATAAGCAAGATCAAAGTAAATGTAATAAATTGGAAAACAATCTTTACAACTAATGATTCTGACAAAGGACTCATTTCTAAAATATACAGAGAACTGAATCATATTTTTAAAACCAAAAGCCTTTCCCCGATTGACAAATGGTCAAAGGATTTGCAAAGGCAATTTACATATGAGGAGATGAAAGCATTCTATATTCATATGAAAAATTGCTCTAAATCAATTATTAGAGAAATGCAAGTTAAAGTTTCTCTGAGATACCACCTCAAACCTCTCAGACTGGCCAATATGACCAAGAAGGACAATGATCATTATTGGAAGGGTTGTGGGAAATCTGGGACCCTATTACACTGTTGGTGGAGTTGTGAACTCATCCAACATTTCTGGAGAGCTATTTGGAACTATGCCCAAAGGGCAACAAAAATGAGCATACCCTTTGACCCAGCAATACCATTACTGAGTCTATACCCTGAAGAGCTAATGAAAAAGTTTAAAAGCTTCACTTGTACAAAAATATTCATATCTGCCCTGTTTGTGGTGGCAAAGAATTGGAAATCAAGTAAATGTCCTTCAATCGGGGAATGGCTTAGCAAACTGTGGTATACGTATGTCATGGAACACTATTGTTCTATTAGAAACCAGGAAGGATGGGAATTCAGGGAAGCCTGGAAGGATTTTCCTGAATTGGTGCTGAGTGAGATGAGAAGAACCAGAAAACCACTGCACACCCTAATAGCAACATGGGGGTGATGTTCAACCTTGATGGACTCGCTCATTCCATCAGTGCAACAATTAGGGACAATTTGGGGCTATCAGCAGGAGAATACCATCTGTATCCAGATAAAGAGCTGTGAAGTTGGAACAAAGTTTAAGGACTATTCCCTTTAATTTGGGGGGGGGGGAAGCCAGATATCTTATTGTCTGATCTTGTTATTTCTAAGACTTTTTTTCCTTAAGGATATGATTTCTCTCTCATCACAGTCAATTTGGAACAATGTACAACATAGAAACAAAGTAAAGACTGACAGATTGCTTTCCATGGGGGGGGGGAAGTAAGATTGGGGGAAAATTGTAAAACTGAAATAAAATCTTTAATAAAAATTAGAAAAATGTACAAAAAAAGGAATTTAACAGAACTCCTCTTTAACCTAAAAGTTTATATACAATTGAAATTAATTTAACCAAATAGTTTACATAGCATTGAAATTAATTTAGTTTCTCTGAGAATTTGGATGCTATATCACTTGGTGCATGTCTAGTAATGATATTTCATTTTTCATGCTACCTTTTAAGAAGATATAGATTCCTTTCTTGTCTCTTTAAATCTGATTTCGCTTTTGCTTTGTATGAGGTAAGGATTGCTTCCTCTTCTATTTTTTTTAAAACTTCACCTGAAGCATGATATATTCTGCTCCAGTCTTTTAATTTTATCTCTGATTCAAATATGTTTCTTATAATCATCATATTGCAGCATTCTGGTTTCAATCCACTCCGTTATTCATTTACATTTTATGGAAGAGTTTATCTCATTTACATTTACAATTATTATTACTAACTCTATATTACCCTCTAGCCTATCTTCCTTCCGTTTTCACTTTTTCTCTCCCCTTTCATCTTTTCCCTCCTCACCAGTATTTTGCTTATGTCCACTGTTTCCCTTTATCTTCCCTCCTTTATATCAGTCCCTTACCCTTCTTTTTCCCATTTCTCCTATTTTTACTCTCCCTTCTGCCCTCCATTCTTTTGGTCTCTCTTTCTGTTCCTCCAGCTTTTCCATCCTAATTTCCTGTTGGTAAGATAAATTTCTTTTTGCATTTTGTTTGTGGTTTTTTGCAAGTCGGTGGGATTAAGTGACTTGCCCAAGATCACACAGCTAGGTAATTATAAAGTACATAAGACCAAATTTGAACTCAGGTCCTCTGGACTCCAGGGCTGGGCTCTATCCTCTGTGGCACCTACTTGCCCCTTCATTCACCTTCTTAACTTTCTTCTTGTTTATTTTGTGGTTGGATTTATCTAGTACTGAGAGAGGGAGATTTAGGACCCCCATTAATAAAGTTTTGCTGTCTTTGTCTCCTTGTAATTCCCTCAACTTTTCCTCTAGGAATTTAGATGCTTATCACTAAGTGCCTACATAGTTAGTAATGATATAACTTTATTATTAAAGGTGCATTTTAAGAAAATGTAGTCACTTATTTTATTCCTTTTTAATGAAATGGGGTTTTGCTTTGACTTTATCTGATATCAGGATTGCTATCCCTCATTTTTTTTTGCTTCAGTTGAGGCATAATATATTTTGCTCCATCCTTTTACCTTTACCCTGTGAGTAACTCTCTCTACTTCAAATGTATTTCTTGAAAAAAATATATTGTAGTATTCTGGTTTTTAATTCATACTGCTATCTGCTTCTGCTTATGGGACAGTTTAACCTAGTCACATTTACAGTTAAGATGAATAATTCTGTATTTCCTTCCATGTTATCTTTCTCTATTTATATTTTTCTCTTTCCTTTCCTCTTATTCCTCCTCAACATAATTTTACTCCATTTCACCTTTAACTTTTCTTTTAAAATTTAACGTTCAGTTTATTTTCACTTATACCTTCACCTTCCCTTTTATCAATGCCTTCTTCCTTTATCATTCCATTCCCCAGTCCCCCCTTCCCTGTAGATTAGGATAGATTTTTAAACCCAAGTGGGAATGTATCTTTTCCCTCTCTGGGCCAAAGCTATTGAATAGAGTTTACTCAGCATTCTCATTCTCCCTTCTTTCCCTTCAAAATTATAAATCTTTGTACCTCTTCACCTGGTATTATTTATCACTCACTCAAGGACTATTGATATGGTATCATAAATCACAGTTTGATTGTTTGCTTGATAAACTCAAATTGTTATCAAAATATCATCAAAGATTGATTGCTTGACAAGCAGCATTATCGCAAATCACATCAAATTATAATTATAATCATTTTTTGTACCTTACCCCCTTTTAAAGTAACCTGCAAGGACACACAATCCTCCTGATGAAGCAAAATATCATCCAAAGCCAAATCATTTCTTGAACTATTTGTACTCTTCCTCCCCAAGCTTATTTTCTCTCACATTTTACCACCCTCCCCTCACCCAGGGCACTTAACCCCTTGTTAAATAAAGCAAAGATTAAGTCAAATCCTGATTTAATTAGCTACAAGAATTTTAATGGGCTCTAAGTACTGGGAGGTTCTGAATGTTTGACTGGAGAATTCTACAAATGATTGTACATTATGGGAGACACTGTCTCAGGACTGTCCAGTTTATGATGCACTCATCAGCTAAGCTTTGTCAGTACAGCAGAATTAAAGTGAGTCAAAGGATAAGGTGACACATAAGTTTAGAGTTAACACCCTGGTTTTTCTTTTTGTCTCAAACAGTGATGTAGTCTTGGACCTCTTCAATTGAGAGATAAGACCCAGTTATAACCATAGCCTTTAAGTCCAATCTATTCAATTATATTTGACCTTTTAATTATCCTAAGAGAAATAAAGTTCTCAAGAATTAGAAATGTTATATCTTTCCTTTAGAGTTATATACAATTTGATTGTTTTTGCCACCATTTATTTTGTTTTGTTTTTTCCTTCTCCTTTTCATTTACCTTGTTATGTAATTCTTGAGTCATGAATTCAACTGACAGTCCTAGGATTACATGGAAACAGAACAAAAAACTCAGGAATTCTCAATTTTGAAGCTGGCCCTTAATCCATTATTCCATGCTGTTTCATGAGAGGCTACATAATGTATTTCTTATCACTTATTTAATAAATGTTTATTGAATTTATTTTTCACAGTGGATAGAGCACTGGCTTTGAAGTCAGGAGGACCTGAGTTCAAATCCAACATGAGACACTTAATTTCCTAGTTGTGTGAACTTGGGCCAGTCACTTAACCCCATTGCCTTAAATAAATAAAAAAAATATACATGGAAGATAATTTGTTGGACAAAAGACTGTATTTTGATCCACTTAATCAAATATTCTCTTTTATAATTAATAAACAATGAGCAGTGAGATCTTATATTCTTTCTATAGGATCAAAGATTAAGAGTTGAAAGGGACCTTGAAGGTTATCTCTTGCTACCTCCTCATTTTAGAGATAAGAAAACTAAGGTCAAGAGTGATAAGATGAGTTGCTTGACATTTCATAGGTAGAAGAAGAAATAAGGTTTTTAACTCAATTCCTCTGATTCCAAATGTAGTATTCTTTCTATTCCATCAATTGTCACTGGGGTGATGTGATATATTATAGAACTCATTTGGTAAAACTTAGCTGTTACTTCATATTTATAAAGTATACCCATGATATTTGTTAAAACCATTCTTATTAATGCTAGATATGAGAATAGCAATGCATTAGTAGTTGTTGGTATATTCTTGAAATTTTTATTGATACTTATTTAATTTTTCAATTATTCAAATATTTATTTCATTCAACCATCTTAAAAACATATGCCTCTACACTTTTGACCATTTCTTGTGTCTAACACGGATTTCATCTATGTGTAAATGATCTGGCCCAAATGATTTTTCTATTTTCATCTTTCCATCAATTGATATCACATTTCATGCTTTCTCAATGTGAGTGGGGAAGAGGAGAGGGAGAAGGAGAGAATTTTGAAATAAAAAAAATTGTTAAAAATAAATGATTCATTCTTAGAGAAGATGGAATCCATTGGAAAGAGTAGGGGAAAATAAATATCATAATAATTGGTTATCGTGAATCTTATATGTGACTTATGGGCAGGGTATTTATTTAAGAACACCAAATGAGTCTTTTGCATGATGTGAATTTTTTCTGGAATAAAACAAAATCTATCCTGTACCTATAGAATGTGTTTAGATCTCCATATTTGTGGAGATCTAAACATGAACTTTATTTTGAGGTTTTCCTGGGTCAAACTCTGTGACAAAAAAAATTCAAAAAGTGATCTCTAGATCTACCCCAAGAGAGAACCATGATTATCAGAGTCTTGAATCTAGAAGAGTATGGTGGCTTAAACTTTCAGTTGACTATTGGGAACTAGTACAGGAAGCTGGAGAACTTTTTCTCCCATATCTGTAGAAATATATAAACAAACTTTATAAATACCAGAGTATATATATATATAGAGGCAACATAAGTCAAATAGTGATCTTTAGGGACTATCTCCAAGATTAAATCCCTTTGTCTATAATTTCAGAGCTAAGAGAAACTTAAGTTACAGATCACAATATATTTATCCTTTCTTCCAACTTGATAATTTACTTTTTATCTGATAGACTTTAGAAATCTATTACATGTTAGAACTTAGTCATTTAGGCAATTTTATTTTGGGTGGTGTTTTTTGCAACAACCACTCAACCTTTTTTTGGAAGGTTATGATTTTCTTCACTTTTTAATCCTGAAATGTATTTTCACTTTTGGGGATAAATTTCTATATCCTACATTAATTGAAATCATTACCTATATAAATCAGTCTCATTTTTTCTGATTTTTCTTGACCTCCTCATAAAATATGTTTTCCTCTTATCCTCTGTAGTACTTCCATGCTTTTGGTAGCCATTTTCAATCATTTGTTTTGAATCTTGCAAAGGAAGAGGATTAAATATCTCATAAAATGAAAACTTTGAATGATAAAATCAGTTCCTGTTGCTTTTTTATAAGACATATGAACTTCAACATAGCCTCAAATTCTTGATGTGTCCTGGCTTAATTTATAATAGAATTTCGTTATTGGATTGGTTAAATCCTTCTAGTAATGCATTAATTTGTTGATCACTAAGCAAGTACTTTTTATTTGAAGTAACAAGGTAAAATAGTCTTTATAGGCAGTCTTAAAACTGTGGTCTTTATACCATCTATCTTTTGTTTTGACATTGTCACATCTAATAAAAATGATGCAGCTCAGTTAAGATCAAGGATAACAGGGAACTTGCCTTTGCTTTATGGTTTACTGGATTCAAATAATGATTCTCCTAGTAGCCAATCTATTGGTGATGAGACTGTCTATACTTAGTAAAATTGCTCTCCAAGTAGCAGACACAATCTATTTCTGAGATAATTAGAATCTGTCAGAGTTTGTATGTTATTATGGCTGCTGGTGGTGGTAATAATAATTAATAATAATAATAAATAATTGGAATTTATATGGCATCTTAATATTCACAAAACACTTTAAAGGTTATTTAATTTTATCCTCACAAAAACCCTAGGAGATAGAACCTATCATTATCCCATTTCACAGCTAAGGAAGTTGAAGTAGATAGAGATTAAACACACACACAGTAAGTAAGTGTCTGGGGGTTGGATTTTAATGGAGGTCTTTCTGATTCTAGCTCTAGAGTTCTTTACATTGCACCACCTAAGCTCACATAGTTCTTAGAGACCTAGAGTCATGATTGCACTCCTAGTCATATATGCCAAGTAAGTCATGAAAAGAATTGTATCATATACAAAAAAGTTGGTAACAATAATCTTGATATTGACAAAAATGAAAAACCAGAAACAAAATGTATGCTCATCATTTGAATTATGACCAAATAAATTGTGCATTATAAATACAGATTGCACCCGAGAAAATGATAGATATGAAGAACTCAGAGAAATATGAACAGACTTTCTGAAAAAAAGAGCAGAGTAATATACACAATGATTTCAATAACTGATCTATTTATGGTAGATTACATGTAAATAGTCAGAATATTTTTTAAAAACTATTGAATTCTGGTGAAATGTATTTATTCATTTTTTCCTTCCCAAAATCGAATAAGAAAAAAAGAGCAACATCTCTCACAACACGTATGTGGGCCAACAAAATTCCTACATCAGCCATGTCCAAAAATGGATCTTTTTCATTTCAAATTCATTATCTCTCCAGCAGAGTGAGTGTAATTTATCTTCAGTCTTCTTTATTCATGGTTTAACATTTATTGTATCAAACAAACTACAATTACTGGTAATGAATAATCATGATAGTAGAAAAAATAAGAAACTCACCTTCTACTTCTCAGTAAAGATATAGAGACTATGGCTGATGAAAATGGTTTATATTCTCAAATTGTTCCATTTTGTCAGGTGGTTTGGTCTAAAGTTTTTCTTTGTTATAATAAGTCTCAATAGGGTAAGTAGAAGTGAAGAAGATTGTGGTAAAAAGTAAAAAAGCATTAATAAAAATTTTAAAAGAAATAGGATTAATGGGCAGTGGTGGTGCAGTGGATAGAGCACTGGACCTGGAGTCAGGATGACCTGAATTCAAATCTGACTTCAAACACTTCTTACCTAGCTGTCTGACATTGGACAAGTCACTTAATCCTATTGCCTTACAAAAAATAAAAAAGAAATAGGATTGCTTTCATACCTTGACATGAAATTATAGCCAGACTTTTGTGGAATATGAATGAAAATACCATTGTGAAATCATTCTGTGTGGTCTTTAAGTCATAGATTGCTTTGAGAATTTTTCTGTGCTCATGTAAATACAAATGTTCTCCTTTATTAAAAACACAATGGAAACCTAATTCATCAACTTCTGAAGCAATTATATGTAAAATTTCACTTTAACAATTTAAAAAAATTGATGTAATGTATCTTCCTTTTTTATTTTTATAGAATATAAAGTAGCCTACCTTTCTATAAGCTTTCTCTAACGATTAAGATGGGCCACAAAAATCTAAAAAATATTTGAGGATTGGTACATGGTTTTGATTCTGTTTGGTGAATTTAGAGCTACATGAAAAATGTTAAAGAAGCAATTACTTGCAAAAGGCCTATGTATTAACCATTAAGATATTTCATTTAGTAATACTTTCTTTTATCATCATCATTATTGTTATTGTTGTTTTATATGGAATGAATATTTATTACTGATCTATAAATTATTTATACTAAGACAATGACAAAGGAGAATTAAGTGGTCACATGATACATAGTTCTGTTTTCTTTCACTTTCCTCATGGGCCTAGATTTCAAGCTCTTTGTCTGTCTAGTTGCTTATTAGTTTAAAGGAACTTAGTCTTCAGGTAAATGGAGTCAATCACAGAAGTATCATTTCCCTTTAATAAATGATTGAAGTTCTTTTGGTTCTCTTCTTAGTTCAATTTAAACTGACTTGCTGAAGGTTATAACCACAAAGGTTAGATGGACAGATAACTGACTTACCCATGAGTATCTGCTGCTTCACAGCTCACTTGAAGATTCCTGCCAGCATCACTGGGAAAAGAACTTGTTAATCACCTATCACCCCACCCATGATGATCTCAGTATGATATTTAACTGCAATGGCTTAACCCGATTATCAAAGGCTGTTTGTCTCTGCCAGCAGGCTAAAGGGGTTGAGAAAGGAAACCTGCCAGCTCACTCACTTCCTTCTCATCCCCACTTCTTAGTCTCAGCAAAAATTATCTTTTTAAACCAATGCTTTTGATATGGAATGTTAAGTAATGTTTTATTTTGCATTGACAATTTTAAAAAATCTTAAATGAGCCAATGTTATGGAGAAAGTTGCATATAATTCTTGAGTTCTATTACCTCTAAAATCTCATGAAATCTTATTTTTTGGACTGAGAGTATTTAATGATGATTTACTTTTAATTGCTTGCTTATCTAAGTTTCAAAAACTAGAACTTTTAAAATTAACTTAGGTGCAAGTATTCATTTATTCTCCAGCAAGAAAGAAAATAGGAATAACCAAAACACTTTAATGAGACAAAAATAAAAAGAAAGGGAATGAAAAATATCTTATGCATTTTCTAATGATTATTGTGTCCTTTCATTCTCTGAAGAATATTTTGATCAAAAAACCCGAGAGTTCATACATTCAATCTATATAATCAGAGTGAGAAGGACAACAAAAAAATCAGCATGGGCCACCTTTTCATTTCCACTTAAAAACTATTCTTGCTAGTATGGTTTCTCTACCATTTGTTACTTGACTGACTGTTTCATTTCAGATATTTCTGGCTTGTCTTGCCACTGGCAAATTTTATTTATTGTTCCCTATTTCAGTTATTATATGTGCAAACTTTCAGTTATTATTTCCCTCCATTTAGTCTTTTTTTTTGCAAGGCAATGGGGTTAAGTGGCTTGCCCAAGGCCACACAGCTATATAATTATTAAGTGTCTGAGGCCAGATTTGAATTCACGTCTTCCTGGCTCCAGGGCCAGTGCTCTATCCACTGCAAGACCTAGCTGCCCCTCCATTTAGTCATAAATGATGATGCGATGCCAAGAAAAAGGTAAAAGAAATGAAGAAAGAAAGGAAATATATAAGGAAGGAGGAAAGGAAGAAAGGAAAGAAATATTAATGAAAAAATTTAAATATACAAGAGAAACTAGAGGAAATTTCAGACTGAGATAAAGATAAACAGGCTAGTATGCATGTTGCTGCAAAAGAGAAGGATAGTTCACAAACATTCTTTGGAAAATAAAATTAAAAGATAGTGTTAAAAGTTTTATTTCTTTCTCATTATGTTAAGGGAAACTGAAGAAAGAACATACCATACTGGGTGGACATCCTACATGAAATTTTGGAAGGACTTGGATGAGAATCTTGAAGGAAGAGCAAATATAGATAGTTCATAATTAAAAGAAACTTCTTGAGACTTCTGGTCAAGATGGTGGAGAGTACACAGGCACTTAATTGAGCTCTCCCTTTGTCCCCTCAAAAATAACATGAAAGAAACCACTTAAAAGAAACTCGATCAACAAAACCCAGAAATAGAATCTAGTAGAAAAACACCTACCAACAAGGACTGTCTCAGGGGACTGTGAGTGAACTGGTAGAGGAGACCGGAGGGTCAGTGCAGGAACACCAGTGGGGGAAAGCCAAAGGACCAATGTTAGCCTCAGAGATTTTGGTGAGAGGGAGGTTGAGAACCAGAAAGAAACAATTTAAATAGCAAGGAGTCATAGTAAGGATTACACAGGACCTGGCTGCATCAACATTAAGGGAGCAAACGGTCTGGAATGAGATATTCTGAAGAGCAAGGGAGCTTGGAGTACAGCCAAGAATCCATTATCTGGCAAAGCTGAGCCTTCTCTTCCAGGGGAAAAGATGGACATTTAATGAATTGGGAGACTTCCAACATTTCTTCATAAAAAGTCCAGAGCCAAACAGAAAATTTGGCTATCAAACAGAAGGCTCATGAGACACATGAAAAGGTAAAGAATAAAAAGGGAAGGTAAAGGAAAAAATGCTACCCAATAAGATGAAACTGACAATATCCCCACTTGGGAGAAAGATTCTTATAACTCTTGAGGACTGAACCTCTATTAGAGAGAATATGTTTAGTCAGAAGTGATGGACATTCATGATTTTTCCATGAGACAGCTATCCAATAAAATGAAACTGGCTATGCCCCTACCTGGGAGACAGATTCTAATAATAAGTCTTGAGAACTGTAACTCTATTAGAGAGAATATACTTATCCAGAAGTGAAGGGAACTCATATCTTTTCTGTGATTCTAATAGAATGATTTTAAAACAATACCTCATTAAAAGGGAGGACAGAAACAGGACAGGAGGATGGAGGATATTGAATAGGGTAAATCACATTACATTAAAAGGTACAAAAGACCTATTGCAATACAGGGGAAGAAAGGAGGAGGTTAGAACCATCTGAATATTCTTCTCATCAGACTTGGCTTAAAGTTTACTTATACACAATCACCTTTCAAGTATTAAAAGGGGGGGATAGGAAAGGGGGAAAAAGTTAACTAACAGAAGGAAGGTTTGGAAGGGAAAGAGGAAGGAGAAATGGGAAAGAAAGGGAAGGGCAAACACACTGAAGGTGGAAGTATTCAGAAACAAATACTGGGTAATATGGATAAAGGGTTAAGGGGGGAATACAAACAAAGGGAAGATAGCATGGAAGGAAATAAAGAGTTAGTACTTATAACTTTGAATGTGAATGGGATGGACTTTCCCTTAAAACATAAGTGAATAGCATATTAGATAAATAAAAAGAATCCTACAATATGCTGCTTATGAGAAACTCATTTGAAACAGAGAGATACATGGAGAGTAAAAGTAAAAGGTTGGAGTAAAATATATTTTGCTTCAGCTGAAGTGAAGAAAAGCAGGGTTGCAATCCTTATTTCAGACAAAGCAGCTGCAAAAAATAGATGTTGTTAAAAGAGATAAGGAAGGAAATTATATCCTCTTAATGAACTGGTACCAAAGACAATAAAGTAATTTCAATACTAAATATGTATGCACCCAATGATATAGCATCCAAATTCTTAGAGGAAAAGTTGAAGGAATTACAGAAGACATAGACAGCAAAACTCTACTAGTGGGAGACCTCAACCTCCCACTCTCAGATTTAGATAAATCTAATCATAAAATAAACAAGAAGGGAGTTAAGGAGGTAAATAGATTGTAAGAATACTTAGATACAACAGACATATTGAGGACATTGAATGGGGATAGAAAGGAATATAATGTTTTTTGGCAGTACATGGCACATACACAAAAATTGACCATGTACTGGGCAGAAAAACCTAATGACCAATTGCAGAAAGGCAGATATAGTGAATACATCTTTCTCAGATCATAATGCGATAAAAATCATATTGGGCCAGGGAGAAACAGACCACAAACTGATTGGAAACTAAATGACCTCATTTTAAAGAATGAATGGATCAAACAACAAATTATAGAATGCATTAATTATTTCATCCTAGATAATGACATTAATGATAAAACATAGCAAAACCTCTGGGATACACTCAAAATGACTGTCTGGGATACAGTCAAAATGACTGTAATTTTATCTTTAAATTCTTATGTAAATAAATTAAAGAAAGAGGAATTCAGTGAACTAAATATGCAACTAAAAAATTAGAGAAAGAACAAATTAAAAAGCCCTAATTAAATACCAAATTACAAATTCCACAAATTAGAGGAGAAATTAATAAAATGGAAAGCAAGAAAAGTATGGAATTTATGTATAAAACTAAGAGTTGGTTTCACGAAAAAAATATAAAATTGATAAAACTGTTCAATTTGATTAAAAAAAGAAAGAAGAAAATCAAATTGCAAGTATCATAAATGAAAAAGGTGAACTCACCACCTAAGAGGAGGAAATTAAAGTAATATTTTGGGATTATTTTGTATAATAAATTTTACAATGTAATTGAAATTGATGAATATTTGCAAAAATATGTTGTCCAGATTAAATGAAAAGGAAATTAATTACCTAAATAATGCTATCTCAGAAAAAGAAATTCAACAAGCTGTTATTGAATTCCTTAAGAAAAAAATCTCCAGGGCCAGATGGATTCAAAAGTGAATTCTAGGGGTGGAGCCAAGATGGCAACAAGAGTGGAGGGTGTCCTAGGAGCTCTCTCATAAAACTTCTAAACTAAGGACTCTAACTAAATTTTCCAGAGACAGAACCCACAGAGGGACCCAGTGAGGCAGTGCTCCTACTCAAGGTAACCTGGAAAAGAGCAGAAAGGCTCTGCTCCCCCGCCAGAGGGGTGGCCCACCAGAGTGAAAGAATTTCAGCCTCCCAGAGGCAGCCCCAGGGAGCTGGGAGCTGCTGCTCGGGGGAGTCTCCTGAGCTACACCCCGGGGAGCGCCAAGCACAAAATGGGGGAACTGCGGTGACCTCTGCCAGAGTGAGCACATGGAGCCCAGCCCTCAGGGCACACAGGGAGCAACCTGGCCACTGCATTCCAGATCCAGGAACAGAAGCAGGCGGAGCCCATAAGCAGGAGCCCCCAGGACATGAGTCCATTGAACTGAGGGAGGGGAGTGAAAAAAGAGACTGCACAGCTCTGTCCTCTGCCCCTGGAACAGGACTCTGGGGGTCTGACCACATTCAGATCCTGATTGCAATCTAGGCCCCCCAGAAGAGAAGCAGGGCCCCCCTCACCTCATGCCCATGGCAGAGGGGGGTGCATATGGTCATTCACAGACCAGGAGGGAGGACAGAGCCTCACACACTGAGACCCTTGTGGGAGTGTCCCAAAAGCTCAGGAAGCACCCCCCAAACAGGGACAGGTTGGGAAAAATGAGCAAGCAGAGAAAAATGAGGAACACAATTGAAAAATATTTTGCAAATGAGCCCAAGAAGGATCAAAATACTCAGCCTGAAGATGAGGAAGCACAAAGCCCCTACATCTAAAGACTCCAAGAAAAACAGAAATTGAGCTCAGGCTATGACAGAGATTAAAAAAAACCAAATTTGAAAACCAAATGAGGGAGTTAGAAGAAAAACTGGGAAAAGAAATGAGAGATGCAGGAAAAACATGAAAATGAAGTCATCAGCCTAGTCAAAGGAAATCCAAAAAAATGCTGAAGAAAATAGCATGCTAAAAACCAGCTTAGGTCAAATGGATAAAACAGTTCAAAAAGTTAGGGAGGAGAAGAATGCTTTAAAAATCAGAATGGGCCAGAAGGAAAAGAAAACTCTCTGAGGAGAACAAATCCTTCAGACAAAGAATAGAATTCAGGGAGATTGATGAATTTTCCAGAAATCAGGAATCAATACTTCAAAACCAAAAAAAATGAAAAATTAGAAGAAAATGTGAAATATCTCATTGAAAAAACAACTGATATGGAAAACAGACTTAGGAAAGATAATTTAAAAATTATTGGAATACCTGAAAGTCATGATCAGGAAAAGAACCTTGACATCATTTTCAAAGAATTACTACAGGAAAATTGCCCTGATATCCTAGAAGCAGAGGGTAAAATAGAAATGGAGAGAATCCATCCATTCCTATTAATAACACTAGAGAGTGTAGGAATAAATGGACTGTTGCTTAAAATAATTAGCAGTATCTATCTGAAACCATCAACAAGCATTATATTCAATGGGGAGAGGCTAGAGGCATTCCCAATAAGATCAGGGGTGAAACAAGGGTTCCCCTTATCACCACTACTATTCAATATTGTATTAGAAATGTTAGCATCAACAATTAGAGAAGAAAAAGAAATTAAAGGAATTAGAATTGGGAAGGAAGAGACAAAACTCTCACTCTTTGTAGATGACATGATGGTCTACCTAGAGAATCCCAAGAAATCATCCAAAAAACTACTGGAAACAATTAGCAATTTTAGAAAAGTTGCAGGTTATAAAATAAACCCTCATAAATCCTCAACTTTTCTATATATGTCTAGCAAGAAACAGCAGGAAGAGCTAGAAAAAGAAATCCCATTCAAAGTAACCTCAGACAGTGAAAAATATTTGGGAATCTATTTGCCAAGACAGACTCAGAATCTTTTTGAAAACAATTATAAAACACTTCTCACACAAATTAAATCAGATTTAAATAATTGGGCAAATATCAACTGCTCATGGATAGGTAGAGCTAATATAATAAAAATGACAATTCTACCAAAACTAAGCTATCTGTTTAGTGCCCTGCCAATCAAAATTCCAAAAAAAAAAACCACTTTAACGAGTTAGAAAAAATTGTAAGTAAATTCATATGGAGAAATAAAAAGTCAAGAATTGCCAGGAAATTAATGAAAAATAGTGCAAAAGAAGGTGGCTTAGCCCTACCTGATTTAAAATTATATTATAAATCAGCAGTCATCAAAACTGTTTGGTATTGGCTAAGAAATAGAGTGGTGGACCAGTGGAATAGACTAGGTGTAAAAGCAGGAGATGATTATCGTAATCTACTGTTTGATAAACCCAAAGAGTCCGGCCATTGGGATAAAAACTCCCTCTTTGATAAACATTGCTGGGATAACTTGAAGTTAGTATGGAAGAAACTTAGATTAGACCAACACCTCACACCCTTTACCAAGATAAGACCCAAATGGTTACAGGACATAGACATAAAAAACAATACTATAAGCAAATTAGAAGATGAAGGACTAGTTTACCTGTCAGATCTATGGAAAGGGGAAAAGTTTATGACTAAGGAGGAGTTGGAGAACATTACCAAAAAACAATTAGATGATTTTGATTACATTAAATTAAAAAGCTTTTGCACAGATAAAAACCAGTGTAACCAAGATCAAAAGAAATGTAGTAAATTGGGAAACAATCTCTACAACTAATGATTCTGACAAAGGACTCATTTCTAAAATATACAGAGAACTGAGTCATATTTTTTAAAACAAAAAGCCATTCCCCAATTGACAAATGGTCAAAGGATATGCAAAGGCAATTTACAGATAAGGAGATCAAAGCAATTCATAGCCATATGAAAAATGCTCTAATCATTAATTATTAGAGAAATGCAAATTAAATCTTCTCTGAGGTACAACCTCACACCTCTCAGATTGGCCAATATGACCAGGAAGGATAATGATCATTGTTGGAAGGGTTATGGGAAATCTAGGACACCATTACACTGCTGGTGGAGCTGTGAACTCATCCAACCCTTCTGGAGAGCTATTTGGAACTATGCCTCAAGGGCAACAAAAATGTGCATACCCTTTGACCCAGCAATACCACTACTGGGTCTATACCCTGAAGAGATGATGAAAAAGGGTAAAAACATTACTTGTACAAAAATATTTATAGCAGCCCTGTTTGTGGTGGCAAAGAATTGGAAATTTCAGTGAAGCCCTGAGGGATTTGCATGAACTGATGCTGAGTGAGATGAGCAGACCCAGAGAAACACTGTACACCCTAACAGCAACATGGTAGTGATGTTCAACCTCGAAGGACTTGCTCATTCCATCAGTGCAACATTTGGGAACAATTTTGTGCTGTCTGCAAAGGAGAGTGCCATCTGTATCCGGATAAGTTGTGGAGTTTGCATGAAGTACAAGGACTATTCCCTTTAATTTAGAAAAAAACAGATATCTTATTGTCTGATGTTATTACCTCTTAGACTTCTCTTCTCTTCTTTAATGATATGATTTCTCTCTCATCACACCCAATTTGGATCAAGGTACAACATGGAAACAAAGTAAAGACAGAGTGCTTTCCGTGGGGGGGGGGGGAGGGAAGCAAAATTGGGGGGATAATTGTAAAACTCAAATAATATCTTTAATACAAATAAATTTAAAAAAATGAAATAAAATCTTAGCCAAATGAATGTATGAAGTTATCATTCGGATAACACAACATGATCAGGTAGGATTTATCCCAGGAATGCAGGGTTGTTTCAATATTAGGAAAACTATTAGGATAATTAATTATATCAATAGCAAACCTAGCAGAAATTGTATTATTATATCCATAGATGCTGATAAAGTTTTTGACAAAATACAGCACCCATTCAGACTAAAAACACTAGAGAGTGTAGAAATAAATGGATTATTCCTTAGAATAATTAGCAATATCTATCTGAAACCATTAACAAGCATTATATTCAGTGGGGATAGGCTAGAGGCATTCTCAATAAGATCAGGGGTGAAACAAGGATGGCCATTATCATCACTACTATTCAATATTCTATTAGAAATGTTAGCTTCAACAATAAGAGAAGAAAAAGAATTTGAAGGAAATAGAATTGGAAAGGAAGAGACAAAACTCTCACTCTTTGCAGATGACCTGATTGTATATTTAGAGAATCCCAAGAAATCATCTAAAATACTACTAGAAATAATTAGCAACTTTAGTAGAATCACAGGAAATAAAATAAACCCTCATAAATCCTCAACATTTCTATATATATGACTAGCAAGATACAGTAGAAAGAGCTAGAAAGAGAAATCCCATTCAAAGTAACCTCAGCAATATAAAATACCTGGCAGTCTATCTGCTGAGGCAGACTCAAAAACTTTTTGAAAACATTTACAAAACTCTTCTCAGACAAATAAAATCAGATTCAAATAACTGGGCAAACATCAACTGCTCATGGATAGGTCGAGCTAATATAATAAAAATGACAATTTTACCAAAACTAAATTGCCTGTTTAGTGCCCTACCAATCAAAATTCCAAACATTTACTTTAATGAGTTAGAAAAAATTGTAAGCAAACTCATATGGAGAAATAAAAAGTTAAGAATTTCCAGGAATTCAATGAAAAAAGGTACAGAAGAAGGTGGCTTAGCCTTACCAGATCTAAAATTATATTATAAAACATCAGTAAAGTATAAAGTAGAGTGATGGATCAGTGGGATAAACTAGGTGCAATAGCAGTAAATGATTATAGTAATCTGATGTTTGATAAACCCAAAGAGTCCAGCTATTGGGATAAAAACTATCTCTCTTCAATAAAAATTGTTGGGGAAATGGGAAACTATTGTAGAGGAAACTTAGATTAGACCAACATCTCACACCCAATACCAAGATAAGAAGATCAAAATGGCTACAGGATTTCAACATAAAATAATTATTATAAAAAATATTATAAGTAGACTAGAAGATCAGGGAGTAGTTTTCCTTTCAGATCTATGGAAAGGGAACCAGTTTGTGACCAAGGAAGAGATGGAGAACATCACTAAAAACAAACTAGATAATTCTTTTTTTAGGATTTTGCAAGGCAAATAGGCTTAAGTGGTTTGCCCAGGGCCACAAAGCTAGGTAATTATTAAGTGTCTGAGGCTGGATTTGAACTCTAGGGCTCCTGATTCCAGGGCTGGTGCTCTATCCACTACTTCACCTAGCAGCCCTGACAAACTAGATAATTTTGATTATATAAAAAGCTTTTGAACAGACAAAACCACTGTAAGCAAGATCAAAAGAAACGTAGTAAGTTGGGAAACTATTTTTACAACTAGTATTTTTGACAAAGGACTCATTTCTAAAATATACAGAAAACTGTGTCAAATTGTCAAAAAAAAGCCATTCCCCAATTGACAAATGGTCAAAGGATATGCAAAGGTAATTTACAGATGAGGAAATCAATGTGATCCATGGTCATATGAAAAATTTCTCTAAATCATTACTGATTAAAGAAATGCAAATTAAAGCATCTCTGAGGTACCACCTCAGACCTCTCAGACTGGTCAATTGCTCCAGGAAGGATAATGAGCAATGTTGGAAGGGTTGTGGGAAATCTGGGACACTAAAACATTATTGGCGCAGCTATGCACTCATCCAACCTTTCTGAAGAGCAATTTGGAATTATGCCCAAAGGGTAAGAAAAAATGTGCATGCCCTTTGATTCAGCAATGCCACTCTTGGGTCTATACCCTGAAGAGATTATAGGAAAAAGGGTAAAACATCACTTGTAGAAAAATATTCATAGCAGTCCTGCTTGTAGTGGCAAAGAATTGGAAATTAAGTGAATGTCCTTCAATTGGGGAATGGCTTAACAAAGTGTGGTATATGTATTTGATGGAACACTTTTGTTCTATTTGAAACCAGGAGAGATGGGAATTCATGGAAGCCTGTAAGGATTTGCAAGAACTGATGCTGAGCAATATGAGCAGATCCAGAGAAACATTGTACACCCTGATGGTGAAGTGGGGGTGATGAACACGCTTGATGGACTTACTCTTTCCATCAGTGCAACAATTAGGCACGATTTTTGGACTGTCTGCTATGGAGTATACCATCTGTATCCAGAGAAGGAATTGTGGAGTTTAAACAAAGACCTAATACTATTCCATTTAATTTAGAAACAAAATCCATTATATTATTATGTAATTTTACTCTCTTATATTTTATTTTTCTTCCTTAAGAATATGATTTCTCTGTCATCACATTCAACTTAGATCAATGTATACCATGGAAACAATGTAAAGACTAATGGACTACCTTCTGTGGGGGATGGGGGAGGGAAGCAAGATTAGGGGAAAAATTGTAAAAAACAAAATAAATAATATCTTTAAAATAAAAAAGAAAAAGAAACTTCTCAGTGGACAAGGCTACAGACACATTTGAGAATTATAATCACCACCCATCCTCTCCAGCCTTATGATCTAACCGCTTCCAAGTGAAAGCACACTGCAAAACTTTGCAACTGTCACCTATGGATTCAAGGTGAGCTAGAAGAGCCTTGGTGTTATGTATCCTATGAAAAGAACCAGGAACATGAGTAATAGCATATTCTCTTTTCTCCTCCCCCCTTCAATAGAGAATGTATGTGAAATCTTTAAAAACCAAATACAAACACTATACCCCTTTCTGATCTTCAAAATTTAAATCTTGCTTTTCCAAGTATCTCCATTGAACATGATTCACAGATGGTATACATAAGATTTTACTATGTTTCTTTTTTTTCCTTTTTTAGGTTTTTTGCAAGGCAAATGGGGTTAAGTGGCTTGCCCAAGGCCACACAACTAGGTAATTAGTAAGTGTTGGAGGCCAGATTTGAACTCAGGTACTCCTGACTTCAGGGCTGGTGCTCTATTCAATGGGTCACCTTGCCGCTCTGAGATTTTACTGTGTTGACAACTTCTCACTTGGAAAAATTAATGTCAGTTTTGCTCGTATTTTACAGTTGGTGAGGGTGGGATCAGCAGAGGTATATCTCCAAGGAATATTAGGCAATGAGTTTGCTTAATTCATGTCCTTAGAACACCATTATGAAATTTGCTCAGGTAAATGCCTCAAATAATTCATACCCTTCATCATGAGATCTGCAGGAGATAAAGTTAATCAAAAGGAAAAGTTTATACCAAAACTGAGATCTAAACCTTTGGATCAAGATAAAATGTTAATTTTCCTTGATATGACTCCATTAAAATCAATATGCTTACACTGCAATATGTGGATTTATTCATAGTGAAATGTAAGAGTGTATAGAGCACCGGCCCTGGAGTCAGGAGTACCTGAATTCAAATCTGCCTCAGACACTTAATTATCTAGCTGTGTGACCTTGGGCAAACCGCTTAACCCCATTGCCTTGCAAAAACATTAAAAAAATTAAGTAAATGTGAGGCAAAAATTGCATGTGTTTAGGGTTTGTAAAAGCTGAGATCTGCATCTAGTGCTATAGGGCCTGGGTTTTAATCCTGGCTTTGTTAATTACTGCACATGTGAAATTGGGCAAATCACTTACCCATTCCATACCTCCAGTTCTATCTATAAAATGAGAAGATTGTGCCTACAAGTCTTATACCTCAATAATATCCTTAATAAAAAGGAAAGATCCATTGCAACAATACTGAGAGAAAAAATTTTTGTTGTAATTAATTAATTGGAAATTAAAATGTTTATTAATCGGGGATATTTGAGTAAATTATGGTATATGAGTATAACAATACCAGTACTTCCTATTAAAACAAATAATGAATCCGATGAAGTGTTCACATGTATTTCACTTTGTACTGTTTGACATTTTAATTATATAAAATATAACATGTATGAATATGAATGATGAAATCACTCAGGGGATTCATATTTGTACTCATTATAAAGTAGCTTTATTAATGTAACAGAATTAAAATTGAATGGGATAGCTTCAGAGAAACCTGCAAATATTTATATGAATTGATATTAATTGATGCAAGTAGAAACTTGAAAATACATTATGCAATGATTGTAATATTCTAAAATAGTGGCATAAATAGAAATGGTGGTATCAAATAGAAAGAGGTTATGGATAAACCAAGCACAAGGAGCCCTGTGGGCAGCTTAATGACTTAGAAAACTATGTTTTAATGTATTTTTTAAATATATTGTTAAATATTTCTCAAATACACTTTAATGTGGTCTAGACCCACTTGGGTAAGTTGAAGGGTCTGATACCCCTATTATATAGGAAAATAATTTAGGAAGATTTAAGAACACTGATTAATGAAATGGTCAATCATAAATTCTTTTTTAATTAATTATTTTATTTATTTATTCACATTACCACAATGGAAATGTTGTAAAAGAAAATATTAACCCTCCCCCCCCCCCAATAAAGATAGAGAAGCCTCAAGAGAAATAAAGTGAAAGGAAGGAAAAAAGAAAACTTCTGTCTGTGTTTAAATATCATCAGCACTGTCTTTGGGATGGATTGAATTCTTTATCATAAGTCCATCAGAGAAATGACTTTATTTTTTCCCCCACAGTTGCTATTGCTAGCTATATTTCCCTCCATCCTATTCTTCCCCAGTCCCTTTTATTCTACTGCTTCTCTCCTTTCACCCTGTCCCTCCCTGTATCTGACTACTTCTCCCATGAATTTCCCCTCTCTTCTATTACCTATCCCCTCTCCCCTCCCCCTGTCCCTTTTTTCTCATTCCCTTTCTTCTCATTTTTTCCCTCTAGTGTAAGATAGATTTCTATACCCAAGTGAGTGTTATTTCCTCTCTGAGTCACTTCCAAAGAGAATGAAGGCTCACTCATTCCCCCCTCCCCTTCCCCCTTCTACTCTATACAAAAAATTTTTCTTGTCTCTTTTCCATGAATATCTTATTCAATCCTACCTCTCCTTTCCATTTCTCCCAATACATTCCTTTCTTGTTCATTAACTCCATATTTATGATAAATTATACCTTCATCTTCAGGTTCCTCCTGTGCCTTGTCTATGAGAAGGTTCATACAAGTTATCCATATTTCCTTCCCATGCTGGAATACAAGGAGTTCAACATGATTAAATCCTTTGCAATTTGCCCTTTCTGTCCACCCTCTCTATGCTTCCCTTAAGTCTTGTACTTGAATCTCATATTTTCTGTTCAGCTCTGATTGATTCAAGAGAAAGTTTGAATGTCCCCTGTTTCATTGAATATCCATCTTTTCCCCTGAAAGAATATGTTTAATTTTGCTGGGGAGTGGATTCTAGGTCATAATCCAAGATCTTTTGCCTTCTGGAATATCAAATATGCAAGTCCTTAATCTAGACATTGCAAAATTCTGTGTAAACTTGACTGTAGTTTCACAATACTTGAATTGCTTTGTAATTGTAATTGTAATATTTTCTCCTTGACTTGGGAATTACGGAATTTAGCAATAATATTCCTGGTAGTTTTTATTTTGGGATCTCTTTCAAAAAATGATCAGTGGATTCCCTCAATTTCCATTTTATCCTCTGTTTCTAGGATATCAGGACAATTTTCTTGGATAATTCCTTTAAAAATGAAATCTAAGGGGCAGTTAGGTGGTGCAGTGGATAAAGCACCATCCCTGGAGTCAGGAGTACCTGGGTTTAAATCCGGTCTCAGACACTTAATAATTACCTAGCTGTGTGGCCTTGGGCAAGTTATTTAACCCCATTTGCCTTGCAAAAATATAAAAAAATGAAAATGAATTTAGGCTTTTTTTCCTGGTCATTACTTTTAGGGAGCCCAATAGTCTTTAAATTTTCTCTCCTGGATTTCTTTTCCAGGTCAATTGTTTCTTTGGTGAGATAGTCCACATTTTCTTCTAGTTTCTCATTTTTTTGCTTTTGTTTTATTGTTACTTAATTTCTTACAAAGTCATCCACTTCCCTTAACTCCATTCTACATTAGAAGGAATTATCTTCCTCAGAGAGCTTTTTTATCTCCTTTTCCATCTGACCAGTTCTGCTTTTTAAAGGCATGCTTCCCCTCATTGACCTCTTGGACTGCTTTTTCCATTTGACCTAAACTAGTATTTAAAATGTTATTTTCTTCAGGATTTTTTGAAACTCCTTCATTAAGCTGCTGACTTGCTTTTCATTATTTTCCTGCATCACTCTCACTTCTCTTTCCAATTTTTCCTCTATCTTGCTTACTTGTTTTTCAAAATCTTTTTTGAGCTCTTCTATGTGTATTTTGATCCTCCATGGGACCAAAGTAATTGTCTATGGCAAGATTCTTTTTCCTCTGTTGTTTGTTCATTTCCCCATCAGCCTATGACTTGATTTTAACTTTTCCTAGGGTATGACTCTGCTTTCAGGGTGGAGGATTCACTTTCCCAAGCTTTTGAGGTTTTTTCAACTCTTTTCAGAGACCCGCCTCAAGGACCTCCATTCCTTATGAGACACTCTGACTGTTCTCCTGGGCTGAGCTCTGGTTTGTGAATGACCATACACCCTTCCCTCTGCACTGGAGCTATGAAGAGGGTCCCTGATCCACTATGGCAGGATGGGACCCAAGCCTGTGACCTGGATCTGAGTATGGGCAAAGAAACAGAGTCCTGCCCTAGGGATACTAGGGAGACTTCTGCAGTCTCCCCAACCCCCCTTACCATCCATAGACTGAAAGCTCTGAAAGCAGCTCCTGGGTGGTTCTTCAGGCTTGCTTCTGGTTCCCAGGGCCAGGTCTGGGCTCTGCGCTCACTCTGGTGTGGCAGAGTTTGCCCACTGACCTCCCATACTGCCCATGGTAATCTCTGGGATGAGAGGTCTGGAAACCACCCCTACTGCCATTGACCCAGGTGTCCCCAGGGAAACAGGCACCCCATACTTTGTTTCTGGATGGCTGGAACCAGTTTGCTCAGAGGGCTGGCATGGCCCAGGCTGCACTGTGCCTGGTTCTTTCTTCCAGTTTGTCTTGGACTGGAAAATTGTTTCACTCTGGCTTTCTGTGGGTTCTGCCACTCTAGAATTTGGTTAGAGTCATTATTTAAAGATATTTGCAGTTGTCTGGAGGAGAGGTTCTGGAATTCCCTGTCTTTACACTACCATCTTGTCTCTGCATCTCAATCATAACTTCTGAAGACTAAAAATGAACTATTAGCAGCAGGGTAAAGGTTCAAAGGAAGAGAATGAAAAACTTGTTTAGGTCAGACATGTAGAAGAGTCTTTTCGCCTTTCTATATTTGTGACAAAAGATAATGTCACCTCTCCTCTGCCTAGAGAAGTCACCTGAAAAATAAGAATCAAAATTTGAATTTCAGAGAGCTGTGTGTGTGTGTGTGTGTGTGTGTGTGTGTGTGTGTGTTTTCTGGGGTAAGGTACTTCTGTCATGCCAGGACCCTTCCATAGATTCATTGTAATCTATGACACTCAGATACAAAACTGCTGCAGCATGGCTCATCTGCCACTCTGAATTTACTTTTATTCTATTAATTGAGTTAATTAATTAATTAAGAAAATGAAAGGAAGGAAAGATTTTGTCTGGCCCTAATTCTCTTAAATCTAGAGGAATGCAAAGTAGTCTGTTAGTTCCACCCACTTAGTGAATTCCAGGTTGTCCACTGATAATGAAAATAATAAAAGAGATTTGTTCAAATATCAAATTGGAAAATATTTCATGAAGCTTGCTCCTCATTAATAATGTAAAGGATCTGTCTAGTATCAGATTAGAAAATAATGCATAAAGCCAAGACTTGTTCTTTCTTTAAACTCTCTTGACTGGGTAATTGATCCAGGTATTCAAGAGTGAAATTCTATAGAAATTCAGAAAAATAAATACAGTCAAGATTACAGAGATAAACTAAGAGCTTCCTTAAGCATTCCTGGGTTTCCCTTGGAAACAAACATAATCAAGCCCCTGAAAGGATTCTGGAACATCAGAACCAACATTATACAGTGGGAGCATGACCAACAAGTGGGACTGGACCTCAGGACACAAAATCAGCAGAAGAGGGGTGTGGAAGGGGATCAGCTAGAACTTCTCAGCCACAGCAGAGATCTAAATGGAGGGAGAAAAATTCAAAAAGTCAAAACCTTTCAAAAAATGATTAATAGAAACTACAATTGTATGTAATTGGAAAACAGACAAAATGTTTATATAATAATAATAATAATAATAATAATAATAATAATGGAATTATTGGATTACCTGAGAGTCATGATCCAACAAAGAAGAACCTTGATAACATCTTTTAAGAAATCATCAAGGAAAACTGCCCTGATATCCTAGAACCAATTGGGTGAAGTAGTCATTGAAAGAATTCACCAATCAGTTCCTGAAAGGGATACCCAAAAGAAAATACCAAAAAATATTGTAATAAAATTCTAGAATTATCAAGTCAAGATGAAAATATTGCAATTAGCTAGAAAGAAGCAATTTAAATATGAAGAAGCCACAGTCATGATTATATAGAACTTGGCAGCATCAACATTAAAGAATCACAAGGGTATAGAATACAATATCAAAGAGGGCAAAGAAGCTTGGATTACAACTAAAGAGCAAAATTGAGCATACTCTTTCATGGGAAAAGATGAATATTTAAAGAGATAGATGACTTTCAATTTCTTTTGATGAAAAACCCAGAACTGAATAGATAATTTGATTTTAAAATGAGATTCAAGAGAAACATAAAAAGGTAAACAAGAGATGAAAAAGAATGGTATTCAATAAGATTAAACCAGTAACATCTCTTCATGGGAGGATGATACTCATAACTCTTGAGAACAGTATCTCTATTACAGGGAAGATACTTAGACAGAAAGTGTGGACACAAGTTGATTTTGATGGAATGATTTAAAAAAATTAAGATATTTTTTAAAAATAGAGATTTTATGGGGTGGCTAGGTGGTGCAGTGGATAGAGCATTGGCCCTGGAGTCAGGAGTACCTGAATTCAAATCTGACTTCAGACACGTAATAATTACCTACCTGTGTGGCTTTGGGCAAGCCACTTAATTCCATTTGCATTGCAAAAAAAAGAGAGAGATTATACTGGGATGGGAGGAAAAGGTAGTCAGAATGGGATAAATTACTTCATGTGAAGAAGCACAAAGGACCCATTAAAGTAGATGGAAAGAAAGGAGGGTGGTTAGAATTGCTTGAATCATACTTCTATCAGTTTTGTTTCAAAGAGGGAATATCAATGGAATCAGTTGGTTTTAGAAATTTATCTTACCCTTCAGAGAATTGGGGAAGGTGGAGAGGGTAAGGAAGGGTGGTATTAATAGAAAGGAGAGAAAAAAGGAGTGTAAAGGTAACAAGGAAAAAGTGAGAAATGGGGGCATATTGAGGGAGGCAGGGTTTGGAAGTAATATATTGGTGAGAAGGGATGTGAAAGGAGAAAAAACAAAGAGAGACAGGATGGAGGGTAATAAAGAGTTTATAAGTAAAACTGTGAATGTAAAATGCAAAATGATATTTCATTACATTAAATTAAGTATCTTGAATATATAAAACTAATGAAATTAAGGTTAAAAGGAATGCAGTAATCTAGGAAACAATTTTTTTCCAAGTAGTGTTTACATATATATATATATATATATATACATATATATATATATATATATAAAGAGGAAGAGAAATACATATAAATGTCATTATATATATAACTTTAAATATAAATATATATATATACACATAGAGGTATGTTTATATACACATATATATGCACATTATTTATTTTTCCAATTACATGCAGTAGTTTTTACCAATAATTTTTGCAGTTTTGAGTTTTACATTTTTCCTCATTTCCTGTCATCCTTCACCCCCTTTTCTTGACAGAAAGAAATCTAACATAGGTTTAAAATTTATAACCATGCTAAACATAGATCATACTGATCATATTTTAAGAGAAGAATAGAATTCAAATGAAAGATAGAAAATGTTGAGGAGAACAAAATGGTATAATGGTATAATACATAAGACAAGTAACTCCACATTTCCTTATCTGGATATGAATAGTATTTTCCATCACAAGTCTTTTAAAAATTATTTTGATTATTGTACTACTGAAATGAACAGGTCAATCATATTTGATCATCACTCCACTTTGTTTTAGTGTGTATTATGTTCTTTTTTGTTGTTTTGGATTTTTATTCATTCATTTATTATTTTTTTCATCCATAGGCACACGTATATTTTTGAGTTACAAAGTTTCCTTCTATCCACCCTTCCCATCTCCCTCCCCTCCAGACAGTCAAGTTAATATTGTACATACATATTTTTGATAAACATATTTACAGATTAATCAACTTTGGTATGATGAATTAGCATTAAGGGAAAAAGGTACATAAGAGATAATTTTTATAAAGTGTGCGTCAGATTCTGAAGGGTTTTGTTTTTGTTTTTGATTTTTTTTCTTTTTCTGGATTGGGATAATGTCCATAGCTAATTGTCCTACCTCTCTGGACTTCTGAGAGGAGCTGCTTTCATCATCATCTCACAATGTTTTTAATGTGTTCATTATTTTCTTGGTTCTGTTCCCTTTGCTCAGTATCAAATCCTTTACGTCATTCCATGGTTTGCTAGAGGTCGACCATTTACATTTATTTTTATAGAACAATAATATTATACAGTATTTATGTACCATAACTTGTATAACCATTCTCCAATTGATGGGCATCTCCTCAATTTCCAATTATTTGCCCCTTGGTCTATTAATTTATCTATGGTGTCACCCTTTATCTAAATTTGGTACCCATTTTGACCTTATTTTGGAATAGGGTGTGAGATGTGGGTCTATGCTTAATTTCTCCCATATTATTTTTCCAGTTTTCTCAACAATTTTTTTCAAATAGTGACTTCTCATCCCAGAAGCTGATGTCTTTGACTGGTTTGTCCCTCAGTAGATTGCTGTAGTCATTTACTGTGGTTTCTTTTGAACCTATCCTAATCCACTGGTTCATTACTCTATTTCTTAACCAGTCCAAGGTAGTTTTGATGACTGCTGCTTTATAGTTTAGTTTTAGATCTGGTAGAGCTAGGCCACTTTCCTTTACATTTTTTTCCACTCAGTTCTCTTTCTATTCTTGACCTTTTTTTCCTCCTGATGAATTTCTCACTTGGTAAAGTAGTTATTTGGTATTTTGATTGGTATGACACTGAATAAGTAATTTAATTTGGGTAGAATTGTCATTTTATTTTATTAGCTTGACCTAACCATGAGTGATTGACATTTTTCCAGTTATTTAGATCTGACTTTATTTGGGTGAGAAGTGCTGTAAAATTGTGTTCATACAGTTTCTTGGTTCGTCAAGGGAGGAAGGTTACCAAGTATTTAATTTTGTCTATAGTTATATTATTTTTTTTCTTTTCAGAGCTTAAAACTAGATTTTATTATGCTTAAGCACAGGTTCAGGATTCAGAAAAATCATCCTAGACCAAGACTGACATTTACAGACAAAAGAGACAGAAATATAAGGCAGAATCATGATCTTATTCTTCTTCAGGTGTCTTTAAAGTTAAACAAACTGAGTTAAACCAATCTAATTAAATTACAGATTTAAACTCCAACTTTGCAAAAATCTACATTAGAATAATTTTATAAGACTATATTTTAGAAAGATTTCATTTATTTTGAATTTTACAATTTTTCCCCCAATCTTGCTTCCCTTCCCCCCCACCCCCACAGAAGGCAGTCTGTTAGTCTTTAAATTGTTCCCATGGTATACATTGATCTAAGCTGAATGTGATGAGAGAGAAATCATATCCTTAAGGAAGAAAAATAAAGTATAAGAGATAACAAAATTACACAAAAAGATAACATTACTTTTTTAAAAAATTAAAGGTAATAGTCTTTGGTCTTTGTTCAAACTCCACAATTCTTTCTCTGGA
This sequence comes from Macrotis lagotis, assembly GCF_037893015.1. Lineage (NCBI taxonomy): Eukaryota > Metazoa > Chordata > Mammalia > Peramelemorphia > Peramelidae > Macrotis > Macrotis lagotis. The sequence goes on from NC_133658.1 coordinate 481,848,318, forward strand.
TACTGATGGCATTTTTCATCGCAGATACCTCAAAATTGTGCCTGATTGTTGCCTGTTTGTGGTGGCAAAGAATTGGAAATCAAGTGAATGTCCATCAATTGGGAAATAACTTAGTAACCTGTGGTATATGTATATGATGGAACACTATTGTTCTATTAGGAACTAGGAAGAATGGGAATCTAGGGAAGCCTAGCAGGATTTGCATGAACTGATGCTAAGTGAGATGAGCAGAGCCAGAAGAACAATTGTACACCCTAATAGCAGCATGGGTGTGATGATCAACCTTAATGGACTTGCTTATTATATCAGCACAACAATCGAGCACAAATTTGAGATATCTGCGATGGAAAATACCATTTGTATACAGAGAAAGAATTGTGGAGTTTGAACAAAGAGCAAAGACTATTACTTTTAATTTAAAAAAAAAACTTATCTTGACATGTAATTTTGCTATCTCTTGTATTTTATTTTTCTTCTTTAAGGATATGATTTCTCTTTCATCACATTCAACTACAATCAATGTATACCATGAAAGCAGTATAAAGACTGCCTTCTGTAGGGGATGGGGGATGGGGAGGGAAGTGAGATTAGGGGAGGAAATTTTAAAATTCAAAATTAATTAATTAATTAATTTTTTAAAAAAGAAATGATCAGTCAGACTTCAGAAAAGTCTGTAAAGACTTATTTGAACTGATGCTGAGTGAAGTGAGCAGAACCAGGAGAACATTGTGTGATAATCACCTATGACAGACTTCCTCTTCTCATCAATATAATTTACCAAAGACAATTCTCCCAAAGACAATTTTAAAGGACTTGTGATGAAAAATAACATCCACATTCAGTTTCACAACATGATTAATATGGAAATATGTTCTACTTAGTTGATCATCTATAACCTCTATTAGAATGCTTTCTGTCAAGAGGAGGAGAGATGAAAGGGAGGGAGAGAGAAAATTATGGAACTCAAAACCAAAGAAAAAGATGAGTGTCAAAAACTCTATATGCAGTTGGAAAATGAATTAATTATTTTATAAAAAGAAACAAAAATTTCAGGACCATAGAAACCTTAGTATAGAAAAAATAGGAGAACAAACTTTGCTTGTAAAACAGATGAATATTTCTACTTAAATTTTGTTTGTTAACATGAATTTATTTTCTCTTCCTTTCACTTCTTCAATAGAACAAAACAAGAAGAAAAAGAAAATTCTGATTGCAAATATGTATAGTTGAACTGAGCACATTCCCTTATTGCCATGACCAAAAAAGCATTTATCTCCTATTTATGGGCTCATAAACTCCCTATCAAAAGCTGGGCTGCTTGCTTCATCTCTAGTCCTCAGAAATCTCCTTTTGCATCAATAATAGCTATAAAGTGTTCCATTGTTATTTTTCTTTATGTCCTATAAATTTTTTTTCCAGTTTTGCTTACTACAGTCTGAATTTGTTTATAGAGGTCTTCCTCTGGAATTGTCCATATGGTCAAGTATTATAAATACATTTATATTGAAAAATCTCTTTGCCCACTTACCAGTAGTTTGGCTCTTTCTTTTTTTCCAGTTGTTTTTAAATTTCACTAAAAGAGCATATTAGAAGTATTCTATTCACAGACTCTAATTTAAAGATCTTCAATTGACTATTGTATGAACAAATCTCATAGGGACCAGTAAAACTATTTTTCCATACATTAGAACACTGACCAAAATAGCTTCTATTAAAGCCAATAAATCTTTCTTTTATATGGTATGAATACAATAGATCATAATTCATTCTGTATGTGTCACAGTATATTAAACTCTAAGAATACCAATCTTTCAAGAAACCGCCAGTACTCTGACAATATGTCACAAATCTCTTTGCTTTGCCAAAACTATCCATTTATTTTCCCTCAAAGTTTAACATCCTATCCCAAGGATAAGGAATTCCATGGAAAGAAGCAGAGTCAATAATTTTGACAGCTTCTTTTACCTATATCTCTTCCTAACATATATTTCTGACATATCTAACTTTGCACAGCACCTCCTATTACTTTATTCTAAATTCAAGATTTATATTGTATTGAGACTTAGAACTGGACAGATAAGAAGCAGAGTCCTTTTATATGACTCTTTTTCAAATCCATTCATCTGAATTCTGTGGAGTAGCTGTTTGTGCTAGGCAAATCCAGCTCCCTTTGTTTATTAGCGAGTTTTGTTTTTAAGGCAGAAAATGCAAAAAAAAAGAGTATCATATTCCTGGAAACTCAGAGCTGACTACAATCCATACTTATCAATGAGGATTATTAACATGGGCCAGGGGCAAGAAAAAAATTTCAAATTTCATCTTTACAATTGAGGCAAGCAATATAAGTTGACTTTTAATTCTTTAAACTCTCACAAGATTATTTGTTCATTGTCTTTTCTACTATCAAGATGCTAGAATTGTAATCTTGCTCTAGTTTCCTTTGTATGGCTTCTTCGTTGATTTTCTCATAGAGATGGAATGATAAAAATTATTCTTTATAGACATAAATAAACCTTTGAAGTAATTGCATTCTGACATTCTATTTCTATCTTTCACTTTGGTTCATTTATATTATCTATTCAACATACTGCTATTCAATAATATCATAAGGTTAACATGAAGCAGAGTACCAAGGTTTAAAAAAAGCTTTCTTTAAAGATAGCTTGTTTCAGTTTTTTGAAACTGCAATTGTTTTTAGTACAAAGACTGCAGTAAATTATTCCCCTGACAAATTTAATTAAAGAAATACTATATTCACTGAAGTGCAGAGTAACTCATGTCCCTCAGAATAAGCTTGTGCAAAACCTAAGTATAGCCTATAACTTTTCTCTGATTGACTTTTTTTCCTGTACTGTTTCCAATCTCCTAGAATAAATAATTTAATCTGAAAATGGAATTTTTTGTTCATTTCTTTTGGGTTCTTCTTGAGTGAAATCGCTGAATGCCAAAGGAATTTTCCAGCCTTTGTGAATATTTGTGTCATTTACTCATCATTGATATATATTCAAGTAATCAATAAGTATGCATTTCCTCTAGATCTGAAATTCTTAACCTGTAGTCTATGAACTTGTTTTTAAAACTATTTCTGTAAACTCTGTTTCAATATGTTTAGTTTTCTTTTCAATTCTGGGTATTTTACTTTATTCAGTTAAAAATTTTATTCTGAGAATGGGTTCATAGTCTTCAACAGACACAAAAATGTTTAAGAGCTACTATTCTAAATGGATAAATTTGTAAGTGTTTCTACTCCCTTTATGCTTCTGCAAATGAAACTCTGTTAGCCCTCTCATTTTTGCCACTTGGATACAATCTACATTTCTGGGTATTTCTTTTTGGAACTGGTAAACTTGTTGCTTTTTCCCTTGGCAAAGAGAAAAGATGTACCTAACATGGTCACAAAAATGGATTACATCTATTTCTCCATCATATCTTTTTGTTCTCCATATTGTTTGCAAATTGTCTTTTGTTTTGAAAGTCTAGTTTATACTAGTATTAGGAATAAATAATTAATAGTAAAAATATAGCAAAAAAGACAAAGAGGATGATTGGGGAAATGGACATTATATTTTGCAATTGGAAATCTTTTGGTGAACTCTAAAGGACCAATTACATCAGAGTGTTAAATAGAATCCAAATTGCTAGTTATTGAGAGTGAGTGGGTGGGGTGGTGAGGAAACATAAACAGTTATATTAGTCCATAACAACTATAAGAATAGAAATGGAAGGAAAGGGAAATATGAGATTATAATATTAAAGAATGTAGTGGGGTCTAAAGAAAATTAGTTGGAATCCATTTATAAAAGTATTTTGTTAATTCCTCCTGAAGGATTTTACTGAATTTTGCTGGGTAGGTGATTCTTGGCTGTAATTCTATCTCCTTTACTTTCTTTTGGCAAAAGAGTTCCTAATTATTACTATAATAGCCTTTTCATTGGTGGTAAATTCACCCTTTTCATTTTTGATACTAATAATTTGGTTTTCTGCTTTCTTTAAAAATCAAACCAACCAAAGGTTTATCCATTTTGTTGTTTTTTTTTAAATAAAACCAACTCAGCTTTATTTATTAGTTTAGTATTTTCTTACTTTCCATTTTTTAATCTTTCCTTTGCTTTTCAGAATCTCTAATTTTTTATTTAATTGGGGATTTTTAATTTGTTCTTTTTTCTAGCTTTTTTATTTGTATCTTATCAGATTTGATTCATTGGTCAATTCATACTCTAGTTTATTCAAGCAAGCATTTAGATATACAAAATATCTCCTAAGAACTGCTTTGACCACATGCCACAAAGTCTGTTATGTTATTATTGTCATTCTCTTCAATGAAATTTTGATTGTTTCTATGATTTGCTGTTTGACATATTCATTCTTATGGATCATTATTTAGTTTTGAATTAATTTGAGTCTATCTTTCTATGTGTCTTTATTACATGCAATCTTCATCATATAATATGAAAAGGTTGCATTTTATATTTTTGCACTTCAGAATTTGATTGTAAGACTTTTTAATGATCTAATATGTGGCCAATTTTTGTGTGGTCACCAAGTACTACGAGAAAAAGGTTATCTATCACCGTTTTCTCTGTAGGTCTATCCTATCTAACTTTTCTAAAATTCTATTCACTTTCCTAACTTTTTGCTTATTTTAATGGTAGAATTTATCTAATCCTTAGGGGGGGGGGGGTTACATTTTCTACTAGAATTGTTTTACTATCTATTCTTCCTGTAGCTCACATTATGTTTCTTCTAAGAATTTGAATATTATACCATTTGGTGCTTATAAGTTTAGCACTGACTTTATTCCATTGTCTATAATAGCTTTCAGCAAAATCCCTTTAATCCCTTTGAATTAGATCTATTTTTGCTTTTGCTTTTTCTGAGATAAGAATTGCTATCCCAGCTTCTTTGACTTCAGCTGAAGCAGAATATATTCTGCTCCAACCTTTTACCTTTATTATCTGCTTCAAATGTGTTTCTTATTAACAACATAATGTAGGATTCTTGTCCTTAATTCATTCTGCTATTCACTTTCATTTTATGAGAGAGTTCCTTTAATTCACATTCACAAATATTATTCTAACTCAATATTTCCCTCCATTGAATTTTTCTCACTATTTACAATTTTCTCTCCTTTCATCCTGTCCCTCCTCATCTATGTTTTACTTCTTTTTTTTTAGGTTTTTGCAAAGCAATGGGGTTAAGTGGCTTGCCCAAGGCCACACAGCTAGGTAATTATTAAATGTCTGAGGACAGATTTGAACCCAGGTACTCCTGACTCCAGGGCCAGTGCTTTATCCACTGCACCACCTAGCTGCCCCTATGTTTTACTTCTGACTACCAACTTCTTCAATCTGACCTCCATTCTATCAGCCTCCCCTCTTCTCTCTACTCTTCTTTCTCCAACTTCTGCCCTTCCTCCTTCTATCAGCCTCTCCTTCCCTTTTCTTTCTCCTTTCCCCTTCTAATTCCCTGTAGAGCAAGATAAATGTCTAAATCCAAAAGAGTGTATGGTTATCGTTTTTTTTAGTCAAAGCCTATGACAGGTGATTCAAGCAATTTTCACTGCTTCCCTTCTTTCCCTCTAATGTAACAAATTCTTTTGGCCTTTTTATGTGATGTAATTTATCCTATTTTGCATCTTTCCTTTCTTCTTCTCCCAATCCAATCCTTTTTTTCATGATTTAATTTCTTTTATATCATCACATCAAAATCAACTTATACCCACACCCTATGTCAAAGTATACTCATTCTAACTCTCTGAACCAGTAGAAGCATCAACTTTCCATTTAGGGATGTAAACAGTTTAATCTTTTTTCATAATGTATTTTTGTTTATCTTTTTTATGCATCTCTTGAGTCTTATATTTGAAGATCAAATTTCTGTTCAGCTCTGGTTTTTTAATCAGGAAAGTTTGAAAGTCCCCTATTTCATTGAATGTGCATCTCTTCCTCCAAAAGATAATGCTCAGTTTTTTTGAGTAGTTGATTCTTGGTTGTAATCCTTAGCTCCTTTGCCTCTTGAATATAATATTCCAGGTCATCTGATCCTTTAATGTTGAACCTACTATGCCCTGTGTAATCCTGATGGCAATTCCTTGGTATTTGAATTATTTCTTTCTGACTACCTGCAGTATTTTATACTTGACCAGATAATTCTGGAATTTGGTAACAGTATTCCTTAGAATTTTCATTCTGCAGTCTCTTTCAATCACATTTTACCCACTCATTTTAAAAGCAATTCTGATTTCTAAGGAATTATTATCTTCTATGAACTTTAGTATCTCCTTTTTCGTTAGGTAAATTCTACTTTTTTAAAAAGTTCATTTTTTCAGTGTTTTTTTGGTATTTTTTATATTAATTTGGTTCAGTCTGTTTTGTAAGGAGTTCTTATCTTCAGCAAATTTTAATTCTTTTTTATTATTTGGTCTATTCTTTATTTCAAATGTTATTTTCTTTAGAATTTCTTTCCATGTTTACTAAGTTGTTGACTCCTTTTTTCATCTACCATCATTCTTATTTGTTTCCCTCTACCTCTTCTATTTGATTTTTTTAAAAAAAATCGAGCTATTGCAAGAATTCTTTTTGAGTCTGAGACCAAATCATATTTTACTACTAGGCTTTGTATGTAGGTATTTTGATATTGTTTCTTCTTTGGAATTTCTGCTTTTATCTTCTCTGTCATATTATGAATATTTTTTGTCAAATTCTTTTTTCTTTGTTGTTTGTTCATTTTCCCAAACTGTTTCTTTTCTTTTTTGCAAGGTAAATGGAGTTAAGTGGCTTGCCCAAGGCCACACAGCTAGGTAATTATTTAGTGTCTGAAGCTGGGTTTGAACTCTGGTCCTCCTGACTCCAGGGCCCATACTCTATCTACTGCGCCACCTAGCTATCCCCCAGCCTATTTCTTGACTTACACCTTTGTGTAAAGTTGGGCTCTGTTCTTGGGCTGCAGATAGCATTGTTCCAAGTTTCAAGTTTGTTATGTTTCTGTTTTAAGAACTGGTTCTTAGAGGTCTTTAAGTTTTCAGTCTTCCCACATGGTATAATCTAAGGATTCACTTTAGAGCTACATACAGGGTCCCTGCTCCTGATAGCTCTCCTCATCCTGGGTCTATGACTTAGAATTCTGTATGGTCAATGCAACAGTCATGCTCCCAGCACCAGAAAGGGTCCACTGTAACCTTTTTCTGACCAGTAATCCAGTTCATTTACCTTCTGTGGACTTAGTTTAGAAATTGCCAGTGTCTGTTGGTGGCTTGGTAGGTTGTAGCCTGCACTGGTGAGGCTTGTATTAGACTGTGCTCCACTCTAACTTCAGTGAGACAGACCTTGTTTGGGGTTGGAAAATTTTTTTTCACCTGGTTTGTTTTTTATTTCTGCCACTTCAGAATTAATTTTGAAGAATTATTTTAACATTGTCTAGAGGGGTATTTGGGAGAGCTCAGGTGATACCCTTGCCTTTACTCCATCACAGTTCTGACTCCTCCAAATACTTTTAAGTAAAGTAATATTCCTTTACATTTATGTCTAACATTCTGTTTAGGCATTTTGTAATTAATGAACAATACTATTTTTCATTGTTCGTTGCCACAAAAAACGTGTGCTAAAAATATTTTAGAGTATATCAATCTTTCCTTCTTCTTTGACAGCCATGGACTATAGATCTTAGTAGTGGGCTCCCTGGGTCAAAGAGTATCAACATTTTAGTCATTCTCAAAATTACAAATTACTTTTCAGAATATTAGATTATTTCATTGCTCCAGCAACAGTGTTTTAATATTCTTATCCTTTTACAAGTCCCTCAACATTCACTTTTTTCTGTCTTTCATCATCTTTGCCAATTTTCTGGGTATAATGCAGTACTTCAGATTAGTTTTTATATTCGTCTCATTGCAAATTATTTTCATCAATCATTCAAGTAGATATTAGTAGCTTGAAGTTTATTCAAGAATATTGTGTTGATGTTTTTGACCACATGTACATTGAGGAATAACTCAATCATATTTATTTGTATTAATTACCTGTGTATCTTGGATTTTACTCTATTATCAGAGATATTTATTAGAAGTATATTTTCCTTATTCTACATGTATTGATTTTGTAAATGAAAAGCTTTTAAATTGCATGTAATAAAGTTACCTATTTTATCTTTTGCAATGATGACCCCTATAGCTATGGTTAAGAGTTCCCTCCTTAGAAATTGCTGTGCAAGTCACCTGATTTCATTTTCTTTTCTTTTTTTTAAATGGAATGAACTTTAATGTTCAGGTCACATAGCTATTTTGGACTTATTGCTTGAATAAACTGTAAGGTCTTAGAAGGCTATGTTTAAATTCTCATCCATTAAAGAGACTTTAGTGACTATCTTGTCTAATTTTCTTATTTTATGATGAAAAAAATGAAGCCAAGAAAAGAAAAAGTTGGTAGTGATATTTCAACCCAAGTCTCTTGACTCCAAAATCAATGTTCTTTTCACTGCACTAATATTTGCTAGGCTACTTTATTTCTTCATTATTTTCACCATGTATTATTCACTAATACTTGTTATGATATATCTTAGTTTCTAAACAGCTTGGAAGTTCTTTTAAGTCATTTTTCATGTTTTTAAAATTCTGTTCTAGAAATTTTATTTTTATAATATGGTTATCTCTGGGTTGATTGATTGAAATGCAAATTGTACAAAACTAATCATTAAGTCGATAGGTGTTGTCATATAAAAACAAAAATCATACTAGTTCAGCTACTAAAACCTAAAACTACACTGGGAAGCTATATGCAAATTTTAAATTTAAAAAAGTAACTTGCTTCATTATAACCATATCAGTCTATTTTTATCAGATGAGTTAATTCAAAGAGTTTAAATGGCATGTCTCTCCAAGGATCCAAAATTTGGACCTCTACCTCTCAAGTCCAATTCCATTTCCTTTTTTTTGCTACTTCTATGCTTAACCGCAGTAAACCTCTTGAAACAAAGTTTGATACTGGATTTCAGAAAAGATAGGGAACATAGCTTTGTCATATTGTCAAGAGAAGAACATTGCTATTTGTCAGATTTTCAAAAGAAGGAACAGCATGAATAGGGATCCATATGAGATAGGTCTGCTTTTATTCTTTCAATCATGAGAAATAGCATAAGAAAGATCAATAAAGGTGAAGAGATTGCTCTAGTTCTTTCAGTTTGTGTCCAAGCTCAGTCTAAGGCAAGACATTCTGAATCCAAGTCAATTACAGTACCTATTAAAATGAAAACAGGCACAACCAGATGTTTTAAATCCTGATTCTCATAGAGTATCACTGATTTGACTCTTTTCTTGTTTCAAGGAACCAGACGTTGGAGGGTATACCACCACCACCACCCCTGAGACAGATAAGGTATAATTATCCATATTTTCCTAAGTATAAAAATGCATAAAATTATTTGTCTAAGGAAGAAGCCCCCACAGTATCATGGTTAAGCTCACACTTTTAGCTTCCAGGGTTATTCTGATTCGCAAATAGAGGTACAGGATCCAGATATTCAGAGAAAAAACAAAATGTGTCGGGGGGGGGAAGAAATTGCAGACTGTAGGAAAAGAAATATGCTCTACAACAAAATGAGGGTATTTCAATCTGGTTGAAGGTTTGGTTTAGATTCTATTCTTTTTCACCACACTATACACAGGATTGTTTAAGAAGAGGTATTAGTAGGATGTCACAAGACATAGAGAAACAATTTAAGATCAGTTTTCTGTTTAACTGGTTTAATTGTGATCTTTGATTTCTCTTGGCTAGGACCACAATCTTTTGAGTCTTTTCATGGACAAACTTCCTTTTAATGACCTTATGTATTTTACCTTTAATGGAAGGCCTTACTTTTCTTAACAGCATTTTATTTTGCTACCCTCTTTCTTTTACCATTAAAAATACTTAAAATTAAAAATAAAGACTTGAAACAGCTTAGTAAGATAGACAAGTTTGGCTACAGAATTTATAATAATTTTGTAAATTTCCTTTGTTCTATTTATTTAAATCTGTTTCTGCTCATTGACATTCTAATTTATGACCATTCAGGAGAGCTAATAATAAAACTCAAATAGAAATTTAAGGTCGAGACAAACATAATCTCAACTGCTTTTCTATTTTTGAACTATTATCTTTCCTTGCCATTGCCATCATATAGCCTTCTGGTGTTTTTATATTGTCCTATAGTTGAAAAAGCATATTGCTCTGATAATTAGCACCTTATTTTATTGAAGGAAATGTTCCTAGTACATATATTCACCTGCTAGCCATAAACACAATTATATTTTGTACATCTGGTCCTACCATTTCGTCAATTTATGTACTCAGAGCAATATGCTTTTCTTTAAAGGACTTCTTTGAAATAAAATGTTGAGTTATTTTTTAATTTTTTCCTATTGCTGCTTGACAAAAACTCAATTAGAAGACAGGAGAAAGAGCAGTACCAATGCCCTGTTTAATCTTTATCATTAGTGAAAGGGTTTTGACAAATTCTGCAAACAAGATTAGAGGATCATAGATTTAGAGCTAGAAGGGCCCTGAAGGTTCAACTACTCCAATTTCTTCATTTTACATATGAGAAAACTGAACCTCAGAGCAGTTTAAGAGGGATTTGAATGCAGGACCTCTGACTCAAGGGACAATGATTTTTCACTATGATATACTTGCAATTGCAAGGAATTTACCTAAATTTGATGCTGGAATAAAAAAGTCAATTATTCGTCAGGGGAGTACATAAGGAAGCACTAAACAAATGCTTATTGATTTATATTACAAGCAGGACTGCCAAGTATGGCTGCCAATTCAGTATGAAGACAAGGTTGAAAACAATTCTCTCATTCTCCCATTCTTTTCTTGTAAAATGGCATGGCAAGAAAGAATAAAGATTTCTTAAAGTACTTTAAGATGCAAAATTTTCAAATTTGCCTTATAACCATCTTAATAAATCTATCACCATTATAATTAAAGAAGAGTCAGGAGATATAAACAGTGAAACTTTTGTAATAAACATTAAAGTAAAGTTACTTTCCCTTTTCCAGTGTGGATTAATATTCTTTAATTTCACTTAGTTTTAGATTGCTGGTTTGTTACTTGGGTGGTCCTGTGAAACTAGATATATCTTTTAAATATTTATGAATTTTTTTTGCTTCACTTTCATTTCAGTATCTATTTGCCTACCCCACCAGAGGGTAAGGAGTAGTACCACTATCCACCTAGTTTAGTAAGAATTTTAAAAAAGAGAGAGGAAGAACAGTTCATTATTACACTAACCAAAAAAAACCAACCAGGTTTGACAGTATATTTAGAATTCCACAGCTATAATAATCCACCTTTTCAAAAATAAGGCGAAGGTGTTTCTTTCTTCTTATGTTCTTCAAGATCTCACCTGATTGTTACAATTACATGTGTTCAGGTTTGTTATTATTATTTCCTTTTACCTCTCATTTTGTGTGGCATTTTCTGATTCTATTGACTTCCTTTTCTATCAGTTCATATATCTTCTCAAAACTCTGTATATTCTCCATTGTCATCATTTCGTATATTTCAATAATATTCCATTACATCTGTGTATCATAATTTGATTAACCCTTAGTATATCTTTGAGAATTTTTTAAATATTTTCTTATCAATAGAATTCAACTTTTTTCCTATTCATCAGTTTAGATATGTGATGTCTTTGTTGTCAGCTGTTTAAAAGAGGAGGGTTAGAAAGTCATATTGTGTCTTCACATTTTTTCTTTCAAGTAAAACATATTTTTAATTTAAATTTATTTTTATTAAAGATATTATTTGAGTTCTACATTTCCCCCCCCCCCCAATTTGCTTCCCACCCCCCCGACAAAAAGCACTTTGTCAGTCTTTACTTTGTTTCCATGTTGTACCTTGATCCAAACTGGGTGTGATGAGAGAGAAAAGAAGTCTAAGAGGTAACAAGATTGGTCAATAAGCTATCTGTTATTTTCTAAATTAAAGGGAATAGTCCTTGCACTTTGTTCAAACTCCACAGCTCCTTATCTGGATACAGATGGTACTCTCCTTTGCAGACAGCCCTCAAGCAAAATATTAAGGCCCTTTTCATATGTCAAAACAAGTGCAGCTTTGTGGGGAAAATGAATAGAGCATCTGACCTAAAGTCAAGAAGACCTAAGCTTAAATATTACCTTAGAACCAGGAATAATTCACTCAACTGTGAGTAATTGGGAAAACTGTAACTGCAGCACCATGGTATTAGAAACATATGACCTCCTATAGTTTCATCATCTTAGTGTTATGGAATATTTATAGAAGTGTATTTGGGTCCAGGGTTGTAATGTGTGCTGCTTTAAACATTATACACACTCTACAGCAGAATTGGGAGAATAAAGGATAAATAAAAATCTGTCAGATTCAGTCTACTGCTGCTCATATGTATTGGATAAGCAGAGAATGAACTCAATCCTGATTTCCTTCATCTTAAGAACAGTGTCGGGCAATGAACATCATAAGTGATATATAAATCAGTGAGAGAATTTTTTCTAATATAACTTTTTTGCACAGCATGATTTCCTAAATTTTAGCTGAATGAAAAGTTGCAAAAGGTTTGACAATTATTGTTTTTTGTTTGTTTGGTTTTTACATTTCTAGCCAAACTAAATAGGATTGATTAATTTAAATTCCATGTCATCTTTGCTTTAACATGAACTATAATGATAAGAAAGGAAGACTGAAGCTAGTGAGTTTCAATGTCTGTACTTGATAGATGACCCTTACCTTTGATTAGAAGACTAGTGTTATCATTTGAATACACAAAGGAATTATAAGTGATAAATGATATCAATAGGGGAAATTCCTTTTTCTTTTGTCCTAAGAATGTCAGTATGATGTGTGAATGATGCCTTCTCTAGAGAAAAGAAATTAAAATGCAATTAATTCACATTTCACTTTTGTAATTCTAGAATATGGAAAATATTTAACAAATTATTCTGTGGCAATAACCACTATCCCTAGCAACTATACAGTATTTTGAGTTTCAGGATATATTTTGCAGACTAACATAGAAATGTTTCACATATCACTAGCTCAAATTCTCAGCTCAAGAAGCATATATTATTTTTTTAGTTTAGTACAATGTCTCCAGAATAATAGTATGATCCCAGACTCACTTCTTTGCAGATTTCTCATATTGTGAATTATTCATAGCATGATTGGACAAACTTTTTGCATGACTTTGTTGAGCCTTGATTGAGCAGCAAAGTTATTTCAGTAGTCACCCAGTGGAAGTATGAGAGCACTGATGAATGCTGAAATCCAGTGGAGTATGAGAGGGTGTTAATGTAGACATTTTTAAAATCAGAGCAGTTTTATGAAATTACCCTAAATCTTGCACAAGTCACTTGCAAAAGTGGACTTGAGTTTTGGTATCTCACTTTCACTTTTCTAGTTTCTCCCCTTCCAGAAGTCACTTAACTTTTGTTTGCCTTCATTTCCTTACCTATGTCTATCGCCCAGGGTGGTGGTGAGGCTCAAATGAGATAACTGTAAGGTTCTTACAGGACCTGGTGCATTTAAATACTATACAAATATTAGTTATTATAAAAAAGTTGAAAAATCTGAAAACTCATTTTTGACCACCCTCAACTCCACACTTGTATTTCTCCATTTCTAAGCTATGGTCAATACCTCCAGGAGTTTCTAAATTCCACCTTGTTACTTAGGTAATCAATTGCAATGATTCTCAAAAGAATTATAAATTATTAACAGTAATATGAAAAATTCCAAATAACTAATAATTTAAGAAATACAAATAAAAAAATTTAAGGTTTTACTTCATAACCAAGAAATTGGTAAAATTGACAAAAGAAGGAAACAATGTTGAATGGGTTATGGCAGGACAGGAAAACAAATGATATTGAAGAGGCTGTAAAATACTCTTACAATTCTGGAAAGCAATAAGAAATTATGCTAAGAAAGTGAGAAAATTTTTCATACCCTTTGACCTCATGCAAATCAAAATTTTTATAGTGGAAAGAATTGGAGGAAAAAAATACACCTATTGGAGATGGCTAAATAAACTGTGGTATGTGAAAAAAATGAATATTACTATATTGTAGGAAATGATGAATAAGAAGATCACAGAGAAGTATAAAAAGACATATGGATTGTTGCAAAATGAAATCAACTGAACCAGAAAAACATTTTATCAAATGTCTATAACAAATACAGAATAATAACAACAAAGTAAAATTTAATGCTCTATAATTATATTGATGAAGCACTAAATAGAACAGAAAATCCACTTATGTCATTTTCTTGCATAAACAAGAATAGTACACATAATGTCTATGCATTTGATATATTGTTTGATTTTGCTTAATTGCTTAGTTCCCCATCCCTTTATTTGTTTCTCCTTCTTAAAAGGAATGACTTAAAAGGGACAGGTAAGAGAATCATTCAGAAATAGAAATGCTATAAAAACAAAAATATTGATATTTTCTGAAAAGTAAATCATATGATAATCATAGAATCTTTAGACCAATGTTGAAGTGAACAGCCTATACTAGATCTCCAGGAATAGAGATGTCAAAAAGGAATTAAAGAATAAGAGTGACAGTTATGTAAATGCCATAATTAACTACAACTCCTTTGTAATTCTGGCTATAACATGTATTTAAAAATCATTAGTAGATGGCCAAGGACTCTATGACTATACTCTGTTGAATATCAAGGTTACTTGAGTAACTGTGGCAGCATAGTCCCAGCTCATATTTGTCTGATCAGTCATAGTCAGACACATTGTAATGTGACACTAACAAGTGATGTTATTTTGGTTGTCTTTGAAAATGAAAGGTAACAAGGATTCAACCAGTCTATGGAATTTTTCTCTAACATGATGACTCAACTTATGTTTTACACTTTTCTTAAACTTTCTCCATGTTGCACATAGTACTCCTGCAGCTTTTTAATTCCTAGAGAAGACATGGTTCGAATCACATTTATTTTTAGTATTTAACCACATATTGACTGTCTTGTTATTGTAGTTTGTTCTTTTTTCCTGCTATTATTTCTCCAAATCTATTGTAGCGAATAGAAGTAGAAATACACCAGTAGATAAAGAACTGTATTTTGAATTTGATAAAGTGTTCAAATATAATAACTACCTTGAGAAACTCATTTCATGTGTTTGCTTTCAAAATCAGAAAGTGAAAAGAATTAGAATAAATTGTCTTGAAAGTCTCTTCCAATTATAAATTTATGGTCTCTGATTCTCATTAGTCCTACATATTTCCTTCCTTATCAAAAGCACCTATGCAAACATAAATACTTCCTGAAATAGTGATATTCACTAAGTAAATAAATGAGTACATAAAATTTGCTTTTCTTAAAAGGATGAGGTTTGTCAGTGGGGGAATGTATGTGTTTAACTTTTGTCCAGTATGAAAAAGTTTGAAAGAATAAAGGGAGTTTAAGGTGACTTTAGAGAAAAAATGACTATTGTTTTTGGAAAGAATAGATAAAGAAACTGAGATCCAGAACACAAAGATCCTTACTCAAAATCATGAAACACAATAGTGGAAGAGAATAGAAAATAACAGAATATTCATCAGTCTGTATATCAGAAAGTTTCTTTCAGACTTTCTGAGGTACAGGAAGGAGGGATATAGATAGAGAGGTGTTTAAGAAGATTAACAAACCATAAAAAAGGTTGTACATAGAAGAGTTTGGAAAATAACTTTCTTTTTTCATTAATCACAGGATTTTTCATCTGAATTACCTGGATGCTTTCCTTTTTTGCTCCTATATAAGCATCATCATTATAAAAAAACTCTGCAGTGTAGCTTTCTTCATTGTCTGTCCCACAATTAAATCCCTAATGACCACATTTAATTTTTTTGTTTTTAACAAGTAACCAGAAATCTTGCCATGTATTTTTTCTTTAAATTGCTAAACAGTGACAGATTATAGTTCAATTCAATCAATCAACAAATATTTATTATCTATTATGTCAGACAGTATGTTAAGTATTAAGAATAAAAAAAATAATAAGTTGAGCCAGTTCTACTATATGGAAGTTACATTCTAATGATAAATTATTTACATAAATATATGCATAACATAAAGATATAGATATAAAATCGCTAAAACTAAATCAGATTGAGAGGGGACACTTTCAGATGTGGGGATCAGAAAAGGTTTCATGGCAGTTAGTGGCACCTATACTTTGTTTCCTTAAAGCTGATACTTCAAGGGAGACTGGAAAAGGTGAGTATCTGAGGGACAAATGAAAAGAATTGGGATTCAATTATTTTTAATATTGCATGGTTTCTCAGGAAAGGGTGAAGCACTGAGGGAAATCACAATATTAATAAATTCGTTTTGAGAAAAACAAATTGACTGCATTTTGTATCATTATTGACGTTTTGCATAACTGCTTGAATTAAGTTTTATTTTCCTGTTAGTTGAATTTTCTCGTAAATCATGCCATTTCAAGAAAATCAGTTCTTATTTTACCTCTAACTGTTCTGCAGAGGTGGATACATCCAAATAGTATCCTCTAACCCTGTAAAGCATAGTCCTTATACCAATAAGAAATTGGATAACCCAATACTATTACCTTTTTTAGCAAGTATATACCTATTTCCTGTCTATTTTTTTTACTATATAAAATGCCTGCTCTGTTTTTGTACTCCATTCATTATAAAAAGCATTACAGTTTTTCTTTTGGGGTTTTGGATACTTGCTAAGGGCAAAGATCTTATTTGTTTGCAGATTGTATACCTTTGCAACAAATTACTTTCTCACATTTAAGTTCTCCAGTAATTTCAGCTCATTTGTTACAATTGATAAACTTGTAGCCAGATCAAAGGAAAGCCTCTTAGAACCACTCCCTGGATCATTCTAGGTTATTTTTTTCAGTGAGGTCTTCTCCATGGAGGTTTGCCCTGAGAGTCAGACTGGCTCTCAGTATCAACTCTTCTTAGCCAAGAGAAGGTCCCATCCATACATACTATAGAGGAAGTTGTAGCTTTCTTTACCTAACTAGGTATATTGTCTATCTGTGTTTAATGTAACTGTTTGGAAACAATTGGCAATAAACATGGGAAATATCCCTAAATGAATAGCACACTAAGAAATTTTCTTCTTTAAGTAAGACTCCCAGCTCAAGTTGCTAAGGAATGGAATACACATCATTGGTCCCACTTTAGTGAAGTTCTTAATAAGTGTGTAAACAGATTTCACATTCAGAAATGGCTAACTAAAAATGAGATTCCTTATATAATACAAATATTGGTAAAGATCTCTAAGATTCTTGATGGATTTCAAATTTGGCTGGAAGAAGGGAAATTCAATTTTCCAAATAAAAACTTGAAGCTTCTTTTAAAATATTATGTATACTAACCCTTTTATTATTAAAGTTTCATTGGGAAATAAGAAGGAAAAACTTCTTTGGTTATTGATTCTATGATTATTTCTTTTCATCAACCACAGGAAAAAGAGTGAAAACTTTTTTTTTGTGGAATTTTAAAAACTTTCAAAAATGATGTCTCTCTTCTCTGCATTCCAGCCCTCTCCAAGTTGGAGAGACAAAAAGTAAGAACAGGTAAGAGGGAAGGTCATCTTTGTTCCCAGAAGACAGAAATTTATGGCATTGTAAATTGATTATAGACAAAATGTGTGACAATATAATTTTTATGCTATGAATTTCCTAATTAATGATTAAATGCTTTTTTATAAGTCCTAAAATGTTTTAGTGTACTTTCAGTTATCATTCTGTACAATTTGTTTTAAAGAAAATCAAAAGCAAAACTATGGAAATTACACCACAACTTCACTAAGATCAATATCTTTTACCTGAAGAATTTAGCACCAAAGAAGAAGATGACTTAACTCTTTCCCTTAGTATAACAAGGGAAAAATTTAAAGAAGAGAGAAACTACAGAGAAAGTAAAATTTAATTTTGAAGAATGTCTTGAGGTTACTACATTATTTTCTTCTGTAAACAATATATTAATTTTATTGTTTAGGTAAACTAGAAATATTATCTTTCTAAATTCCCAAAGGCAAAATTATTATAGTAAATGATATTGTATAATAAAATTGTACTAAATTATAAAGTAAAAATGAATTAGAGTGAATACAAGATATATACATAATCTGGGATAAGATTGTGAAATAAAAAATAGGTGAATTAGACAAGAGAAGTATTAGAAAGATTCAGTTTTGAAGGGTTGAAGGGTTAAAATCAAATAAAAATAAAGAGAAAAGAAGGGAAAAACTTTAAATAAGTAGGACTTCAAAGTGAAAGGGTTTTATAGTTTTGGAAAGTGAGGTTTAAGAAAGGTTTTGATATCTTTGAGATAAGGATATGAGAAACTTTAATTATTCCTTATGATGTGGAAAATATAGAAATATAATTTCAGCATTGAATTGTTTAGAGTATCAAAATTCTGTCCTTGAAAAACCATTAAATGGGTATATTTTAATCATTACAGGAGGAATATACAATCATCATGGACCAGACTTAAAAGAGGGAATGGAAAATAAAAGACTGCCACTTAAATCTTTGTCAGAAAACTAATTGAATGTAATAGACTCTGTAATTTGAAGTGTGAGCACTAAATGGCCCTGAAAAAATTTGAGCTTCAAAATGTTATTTGAGATTGTTAATGCAAACTTGATTTGATTGAGATTTTGTACTGAAACCAAAATATAGGGTCTAATTTAGTTTTATATATTTTCCTATTAGTATAATTGTGGCCAATCAGAACTAAATGGCAATCACATCTGCTATTTAGCATAATATGTATCTGAAAACCTGAATTCAAATCTGTCTCAGAAATTCATTGATTGAATAGTATTTAGCAGGTTACTTCACCTGTCTGCCTTAGTCTTTTTATATGTAGCATAACATTAACAGAATGTATAGCTCTTCCTCTCAAAGGTTTTTGTGAAGATCAAATGATATAATAATTATATGATCACTATTGTAAGTTTTTACTTGAATATAGAAAAACTTGTTGCTGAAATAGTAAATTTATTAAGTAATAGATTAATACTGAAAATCCAAGTTATTATAATAGGACAAAAATATAAAAGATCTTTTATAAACCTGAATTTACAGTTAGTTCCATATACTAAGAAACTAAGTGAATATGTTCTTGGACTTGCTAATAGTTATATAATTATATATAAGACTGCATCTTTGAACTATCTCATTCTTTCAGAATAATATGGAGATATTGTCTTCAAAGGAAAGGAAAAAGATGTAAAAGTTTTTTTTAATTTATTGGATTAGTAATCTTTGCGAAAGCAATAAAATTGGACGTTTTCTCTGAGACCCAGTATAGATAGGTAGATGTATGCATACATACATACATACATATCCATATACATCGATACATGGAGATGATTATATTACAAATGTTTCTAATAGGATATACAGGACCTGTTTATGTTTTGGCATTAAATCTCAAAATTAGATTCCAGCTTTTATATCTAAAATTACATTAATAATTGCATAATTTTAATCATTTCTTCACACTTCTGCATTTTAAACAATTCATAATATAATTTTGAGATACAAAAGAATTCATTTTCAAAGTCATACTTTAATGAATTTTTTTAAAGTTTCTTCCTTTAGCTTGTTGATGGAATTGTTCACATTATTGATGGGTTTTAGGTAAAAACAAAAACAGTAAGTGGTAGATTAAAATTAAAATTCTTTGAAGTTTCAGGGGAATTGTAGTTTCCTAAATTTGTGTTTTTCTCATAGCTCTGTACCAATAGGATTAAAATCATGAGATTTGGGGAATTCCTGGCCAAAATGGTGGAGAGTAGCCAGATATTATTTTAAGCTCACCTGACTTTCCCTCAGATGTGACAAGAATCAAGTCTCTTAAGAAATTTTGGATTGACAGAACCCCCAAAAGAACAGAGTGGAGCATCTTTCAGCAAGGTCTGTTATGGGGAGTGTCAACATGCCCAGGGCAGAGAGCAGAGACCCAGAACACAGGCAGCAGGGTGAAGCAGGTGACTAACCTGAGATACTCAGCTGTGGGAGCAGAAGACTCTTTGGTGATTCAAGAAGGAAGAAAGAGAGAACTCCAGCAAGTCTGCCCAGCATGGCTGGTCTGGACAACCCTGAGTCCCTGGCATTTCCAGAGTAGCCCCTGACATTCTTTTGGGAGAGCCTGGCCTTTTCCCAGTATAAACATAGAAGCAGCCCCAGGTATTTGCACCTTTCTCAAAGGTCCAGGTATTGGCAGTGGACTTCCCCAGTGCTGATAATCCATAGAGAATCTCTGGTGTTTCCAACCCTGATGGCCTAGCCCAGTGACAGGGTTGTGTGAGGACAGATAAGATCCAGCCCCGGCCTAGGGAGTAGGCAGCTGACATCCCCCAACACAGACAATCCAGAGAAAGTTTATGGTGTTCCTTACTGCTTGGTCCACTGGGTAATCCTCAGGAGTTCCTATCTGTAGTAAGGAAGGCCTCTGGGGGTCTCAACAACAAAGGTCTGTCAACACAAAACCCTAGGGAAAGATAGGCCAGTGAAAATCAGGATTTATTCAATACTACCTTGGAGAAAAGGTTAGTAGGTAAGAAAAGGAGGACAGAAGAGACACTCACTATATGTGAAGCTTCAGAGGAAAATATGAATTGGTCTCCAGTCCAGAAAGACTTCATAGAAGAGATCAGAGATGAGTTTAAAAATCATATGAAAAATTGGAAAAAAATGCAAGAGAAAATAAATACCATGTAAGAGAAAATTAACATCTTACAACAACAACAAAAAGACTAAATAAAATAAATCATTTAAAAATACAATTGGAATGCGAAAAAAATTCCCTCAAAAACATAATTGGGAAAATGGAAAAAAACATAATTCTTTTAAAAATAAAGTTGATCTGGGGGTGGCTAGGTGGCACAGTGGATAAAGCACCAGCCCTGGAATCAGGAGTACCTGAGTACAAATCTGGCCTCAGACACTTAATAGCTGTATGGCCTTGGGCAAGTCACTTAACCCCATTGCCTTGCAAAAACCTAAAAAAAATAAAATAAAAAAAATAAAGTTGATCAAATGAAAAAGGAGATGCAAAAGATAAATGAAACAAATAGCTCCTAGAAAAATAGATTGGGACAACTGGAAGCTAACAACTTCATCAAACACCATGAATCTGTTAGATAAAATTTAAAAAATTAAAAAATAGAGGAAAATGTAAAATACCTCATTGGTGAAATAACTAATCTGGAAAATAGATTCAGGAGAGACAATTTAGGAATCATAGAACTACCTGAAAACCTTAATAAAAAAAACTAGCCTGTACTCTATTTTGTAGTTAGGGAGAACTACCCAGATATCCTGGAAACAGAGATGAAAAATAATCATTGAAAGAATCAATGGGGGGGGGCAGCTAGGTGGCACAGTAGATAAAGCACTGGCCCTCGAGACAGGAGTACCTGGGTTCAAATCCAGCCTCAGACACTTAATAATTACCTAGATGTGCGGTCTTGGGCAAGCCACTTAACCCCATTTGCCTTGCAAAAAAAAAAAGAATCACTAGATCACCTTCTGAAAGGAATCTCAAAAGGAATACTCAAAGGAATTTGTGACCATTCCAGAATTATCAGATCAAAGAGAAAATCATTCAAGTTGCCAGAAAGAAGCAATTCAAATACCAAGGAACCTCTTTCAAGATTACAGAAGACTTGACTGCATCAATATTAAAAGGTTGAAGGTCACATAATATGATATTCTGGAGAGCAAGGGAGATTACAATCAAGGTTTTTAATAATATTTAATTATATAATTTAATATATATTTCTATATTAATATATAACATATATAATATGTATATAATTATATACCATAATTAGTACATTATGAGACTCAGTTTTCTGCTTATTTTTCACAACTTTTCACAATTTTCACAACAAATAGTATAAATGTATCAGTGGCATCTGTAAAATATTATGAGATAGCAATATCCAGCTGAAAAGAAACTTTAGAAAAAATTTAAGGGCATTAACAATAACGTAGAATAAAAGGTAATTTACACTCAAGATTTTAATTGTATTTGTTTCATTTATTTAATCTTATTTTGTACAAATAGTGTTTTTTATACATTAACAAAAAATATTCTTGTTTAAAAGTAAACATAATACCCCCTCCCCCCCCAAAATATAGACCCACAATGAGTGATAAAGGGGAGAGAAAAAAATTTAAATTTAAATTTAAAACATAATAGTAATAATTGTTGGTATGGCCAGGTGGTGCAGTAGACAGAGCACCAGTCCTGGAGCCAGGAGCATCTGAGCCCAAAGCTGGTCCCACATACCTAACAATCACCCAATCAAGTTTTTTATCCAGCAAAAATAAACCTTCTCTTTCAGGGCAAAAGATGCACATTTAACAAAAAACAAAAGTGACTTTCAGACTATCCTGATGAAAATACCAGAATGGAACAAAAAATTTCATCTTCAAATGGGAGATTAGAAGTACATGAAAATATAAACAGGTGAAAAGAAGAAGACTACTATCCAGTAAGATTAATCTTGTGCATCCTTACCTGAGCAGAAGATTCTCATAACTCTTGAAAATTGTAATTCTATTTGAGGGAAATATACTTAGACTGGTAAACATGGTATGTTCATGACTTTGATGGAATGATTTAAAAAAATTAGAAAATGAAAAAGGGGGGCTGTAAAGAGATGGAAGGAAGGGGGAAGTGAATGGAGTAAATTAAATTATATCATGTGAGAGGGTACAAAATATCTGATGCACTAGAGGAAAAGAAGGGAGGAGGAGTTAACCACCCAAATCTTTCATTGGCTCAAAGAAAGATTAACATATTCAGATTTAGAAATTTATCTTATCTTTCAAGTATTAGGAGGGGAAGGGGGAGGGAAAGAGGGACTCATAGAAGTAAGGGAAGGAAGAAGGGGAAAATAAAGAAAGTGGAAAGAAAAGGAAGAATAGTGGATAGAAGGGAAAACATTTTGAGGTAGCAAAACCCCGGGGAAAGTAATAAGGTGAAAGGAGGGGAAAATATAAATCTAGGGCAATAAAGAGTTAGTAATTATAACTGTGAATGTGAATGGAATGAACTCATAAAATTGAAATTGATAGCAGAGTGGATTAAAAATTGAAACCTACAAGACTCTAAATACAAGAAACACATTTGAAGCAGAGAGATAAACAAAAAGTAAATATAAAAGGTTGGAGGAGAATATGCTTCAGCTGAAGTGAAAAAAAGGAGAGGTTGAAATCTTTATCTCAGACAAAGTATTTGCATAAATAGATCTCATTAAAAGGGTTAAGGAAAGAAACTAGATCCTCCTAAAAGATAACATGGACAATGAAGCAATTTTAATACTACAGATGTATGCATCAAGTGGTATAGCAACCATATTCTTAGAGGAGAAAGGAAAGCATAGACTCAAAACTCTACTGGTAGGGGACCTCAATCTCTCACTCAGAATTAGATAACTCAAACCACAAAATAAACAAGAAGGAAGTTATGAATGTTAGAATAGAATGTTAGAAAATTACTGGAAACAACAACTTTAGCAAAGGCATAAGAAATAAAATAAACCCACATAAATCCTCAGAATTTACACATATATATGTATATACATATATATATATATATATAAGTGTATATATATATATATATATATATATATATATATATATATCACCAACAAGATACAGTAGAGAAATTCCACTTAAAATAACTGTACAAACAAAATACTTGGAAGTCTACCTCTCAAAGAAGACTCAGAAACTATATAAAAAAATATAAAACACTTTTCATATGAATAAAATCAGATCTAAATAATTGGACAAATGTCAATTGCTCATAAGTAGGCTGAGATAAAATAACAAAAATGACTTATTTGGGGTAGCTAGGTGGTGCAGTGGATAGAAGACCTCCCCTAAAATCAGGAGGATATGAGTTCAAATCTAGCCTCAGATACTTAATACTTAGTCATGTAACTTTGGGAAGTCACTTAATCCCATTGCTTTACAAAAATCCAAAACAAAAATTACACTATACCTAAATTAAATTACTTATTCAGTGCCATAACAATCAAACTTCCAAAAAGTTACTTGAGTGAGCTAGAAAAACTTATAACTAAATTCAAAAAGAGGAACAAAAAGTGAAAAGTATCAAAGGAATTAATGAAAAAAAATGCCTAGCCAAACTAGATCTAAAATTATATTATGAAACATCAGTCATCAAAATTTTGATACTGGTTAAGAAATAGATTGGTGGATCAGTAGAATAGATTAGGTGTAAATGAAACAGTAGCAAATAACTATAATAATCTAGGGTTTAAAAAATCCCAACATTCCATCTTCTGGGATAAAAATTCATCCTTTGATAAAAACTGATGGGAAAATCTGGAAAAGAATAAAGCAAACACTAATCTTAGACCAATAATCCCATACACTATACCAAGATAAGGTCAAAATGGTTACAGGATTTAGTCATAAAAGGTAATATTATAAGCCAATTAAGAAAACAAAGAATACTTTTGCCTGTCAGATCTTTGGAAAGGGGAGCAGTTTATGACCAAAGAAGACATAGAAAACATTACAAAAAAGCAAATTGAATAATTATTGTTGCATTAAATTAAAAAGGTTTTGCACAATCAGAACTATTGCAACCAAGATTAAAGAAATGTAATAAGTTGTAAAACAATTTTTGCAACTATGTTTCTAACAAATTACTCATTTCTAAAATATATATAGAGAACTGATTCAAATTTATGAAAAAAGCAAGTCATTCCTCAATTGATAAATGGTCAAAGGATGTAGAAAGGCAATTCTCATAGAAAAAAATCAAAGCTATCTATAGTCATATGAAAAATTTCTCTAAATCATTATTGGATTAGAGAAATACAAATTAAAGCATCTCTGAGATACCCTCTCATACCTCTGAGATTAGCCAATGTGATTGGAAAGGAAAATGATCTATTTTGGAGGAGATGTGGTAAAACTAGTGGAGCTGTAAACTGATTCAACCTTTCTGGAGAGCAATTTGAAATTATGCCCATAGGGCAATAAAACTGTGCATACATACCCATTGATCCAGCAATGCCACTATTGGGTCAATATCCTGAAGAAATTGGTAACTCTTTCTGTAGTGGAAAAGAATTAGCAGTTGAGTTCCCTCATCAATTGGGGAATGGCTACACAAATTATGGTATATGTATGTAATGGAACATTATTGTCCATTTGAAATCATGAGGGATGGGATTTCAGAAAAACATGGAAAGACTTCCATATGAATTATTGCTGAGTGAAATGAGCAGAACCATAACATTAAACATACTAACAGCAACATGACATGATCATCAACTATGATGGACTTTTGATTTCAGCAGTACAATAATCAAAGACAATTTAAAAAGACTTGTGATGGAAAATACTATCCATATCCTGAGAAGGAACTGTGGAGCTTAAATGAAAATCAAAGCTTACTATCTTCAATTTTTAAAAGTTGTCTTATGTATTATAACATTTTTTCTCTCTCTAATGTTTTCTTTCTTCTATTTGAAATTTGATTCTTCTCTCAAACCATGATCAATATGGATCTATTGTTTAATAGATGTAAAGCTTATATTAGATTACTTTCTGTCAAGGGGAGGGGGGAGGGAAGGGAGAGAGGCAGAAAAATGTAAAATTTAATACCTTGCAAAAAAAATGGTTGGTTAAAAACTACCATTGCATGTTGTTGGAAAGACAAATAAATAAAATATTAAAAAACAAAAGAATGATAAGATTGGAATTGATTTTCATTACATGAAGTAGTTACTGAAAAGCAAGTTTTGGGAGTTGAGTCAAATTGTATTGAGTCTTGTTTCTAGCAGAGTTTTAGCAGAATTATCTAGGAATTTCTACAGATGACTTGGAACTAGAGAAGCAGAACCCTTTTCAGAGCTGCCCTAAGAATAAGGCTGACTCTAGAAGGTACAAGAGGAAATATTTACAGATGACTGAACAAGCTGAAATAATTTTATTAATGAACATTGGGAATAGGTTACCTAGTATTAAGAAAACTTGACCATTATTGTGTTACTTTTGTCTTCTGTTTCATGGTATTTATGCTTACTGGATATTTTCAGAGACCTGGATGATATGTAAATTGACTTTCTTTAATTGAGTACATGGTGAATACTTTAAGGGACTTAATCTGTAACCTGACTTAGTTTACTTATAGAGTCTATTTAACATGATTTGCCTTAAAGGATACATGGGATTGCTGCTGTTTATGCTTGTTCAAACCTCACTTTTGGGGCATTGAAGGAAACATGGAATTCTGTTTTGTTATACTAATGGTGATAGGTCCTCTTCTCACCTGCTGTTAAGTTTCAGTTCCCTAACTTATTGCACTGAAATCCATATTCTGAAACTCTTCCATCATGGCCTGATCTACTTCCTCTGGTGTTGATCAAGATGGTGGAGAAAGGAATTAAGCCTATTTCTTTCTGAAATGCTTTTCAGGTATTCCTCCTATTCAAGCAAGAGCTTTTCTAATAGAAGATAACCTTGGTTATTCTTTAGAAACAGGATCTACAAACCAGCCTACAAGAACTCCACAATTTGATGCAAGACTTTTAACTGAGAATGACTTTCCCCCCCAGAAAAAGGGAACTCCATAATTTCCATGAAATCTCTGTCTTCAGGGAATGACTTTAAAGGCATATTTGGGAAGAACTATTTCAAACAAGATTGGGGAAAAGAATTCCTAGATTGTGAAGTGACCTAGAAGCCACCCTTGATAAGCAGGCCCTTAGTGTCCTCTGGCTAAACATTACTTTTAGACTCCATCAGTTGTTGCATTAAAGTCTCTTCAAGTTAGTCTCAGAGAGGTTCATGTCCATCTTAAGAATTAGTTCATAGTTCTAGAATAGAGAATTAGCATATAGATAATGATCCTTTAGGAAGCTATGTCTCCTACAGATCAAAGAGGGAAGCTAATAGTACAAAGCCAAGTCCACTTTATTTCATTGCCAACATTTTATATGCAAGCTTTGGCTTAAACCTTTTTTTTGTAACTGAAGTTTAATTTTCCTGTAAATTATGCCATTTCAAAGAAATCAGCTATTATTTTACCTCTAATTGTTCTGCAGAATGCAGATGGATATTGCCAATCAGCATTCTCAAGGTCTGGAAAGTTCCATGCCTTACCACAAATAAAAAACAGGATAACTCAATTCTATGTCCCATTATATTTTTAAAAACCATATAACTACATTCTCTTCTATTTTTATCTACTATATAATATCTGTTCTATTTTTGTCCTCCCTTCCTTATAATCTAACCCTTGTAATTTCTCTTTATGAAGTCTTCGATGTCTGTGGATGTTAAGACCTGATTTATCAGCAGATTACATGCCTTCACCAATAAATCACTTTGCTCACACTTGTATTTCCTTAATAATTTCAGTTCATTTGTTATGATTTAAATTAGTGAAAGATACAATTTCTGAATTCTTGTTGAACTGTAACCAGTAGGGTGGTTAGAGATATTTGGTACAGAAAGAGCTCCAATAAAGAAATCTTTCTTCAGGAAGATGGAAGAGTAAAACATAGACTTCTAGTAATGACTACGTCAGTCATGAAAATAAACACAGCCTCAAAAATTTATATCTCATAAGAAATCAGGAAAAGCTAATTGTATTTGAAAAATATTCTTAATAATTCTGTCAACTACTATTTCATTTAGATTTCATGGGAATTGCTGTCTTCAGGGTGTCTATAGGAATTGACTTTGTGCCTATATTTACATAGTACCAAATAACAAATCTAATCAGTTGTGAATTTTTAAAAATAAAGCATTTCTGTTTTTTTTTCCCTTTGGGCATCTCTAGTATACAAGTTAACAGAATTGATCAAATTTTGTACACACATTATCTGGTATCATGAAGGGCCTTTTTGAATATATTGACTTCCCATGAGTCACTTATGCTGTTTTAATTTTTTGACAAAAAGTAAAATAGATATGATGTTAATGAAAATTTTGAGAAGTAGATAGATTAACTGGTAGACAAATTAATTTTAGCTAAATTTTTAAAAAAGTTAGCACCTGCTTTACTAGAGAAAATAAAATATTTCTATGTCATTTAAATTTTATTATTGAATAGTGCTTTTATGAGACTCAAAATATATAAAATACCTGAATTATTCAAACCTATAAATCATGCATACTTCTGTACAGAATATATAGAAAGAGTTTGATTGGACAAGCACTGAATTAAGTAATAAAAATAAAATTTATGATAATTTAAAGTACAGGAAATTATTTTTTATTGATCAGAATCATTCTTGAACAAATTATTTTTGTAAGGACAATTTATTAGAAAAACATCAACATTATTAAAGGAATAGAATAAAAATAAGGTGGGAAAAGTTGGGTGTTTCAATTAAAATAACCCCAAAACCACCTCTTTAAATAAGATATTACCTTAAAATGGAAAAAGGATAGAAGGAAGGACATATCAAATACAATAATTAAAAGATCCTATGAACCAATTTATGTTCAGTCATTTTTCAGTTCAGTTTTCTTGATGAAGATATTAGAGTTGTTTATAAGGAGCTTTTCATTCTATGTGTGAGGAAATTGAACCAGAGTTAAATGACTTGTCTGGGTCATATTAGCTGGTAAGTGTTTGAAACAAGATTTAAAATTGAAGAATATGAATCTTCATGACTTCAGACCTTGTATTCTACCCATTGTGCCACCTAGCTTTCTTTATCCTAGAACAGGGATTCTTAACTTGTGATTCACAAAATTAAAACATATATTTTGATAATTGCATTTCCTTATAGTTGGTTTTCTTTGTAATTCTTTGCATTTTGTGCTTTTAAAAACATTATTCTGAGAGGAATTCATAGACCATCAAACTGCTAAAAGGGGTCCACCATACAAAGAGGGCCAATAAACATCACCCTAAAGTAAGATCAAGGACTAAGTAATTCAAAAAAGTTTGGGAACCATAGGGAATCTTAACTATTCTATTTCCAATTTGCAAGACTCACTGGAGCATGTACTGTAATGAGTGTTACAACAATTCACAACTAGCTATTCTAAATCACCTGATTGTAAATATTTGAGGGAAGTTTTATCAACCAATGTTAATGCCAATTTAGTGTATGAACTTGTTTGTTAAAAATGTATTTAATGTGCATGCCCTTTGATCCAACAATATCACTACTATATCTATACCCTGGAGAGATCATGGAAAAGGTTAAAAATATCACTTGTACAAAAATATTCATAGAAGTCTGGTTTGTAGTGGCAAAGAATTGGAAATTGAGTAAATGTCCATCATTTGGGCAATAGCTGAACAAATTGTGGTACATGTATGTTATGGAACACTATTGTTCTAATAGAAACCAGGAAGGATGGGAATTCAGAGAAGCCTGGAAGGATTTGCATGAACTGATGCTGAGTGAGATGAGCAGAACCAGAAAAACATTGTACACCCTAACAGCAACATGGGGGGTGATGATCAACCTTAATAGACTTGCTCATTTCATCAGTGCAACAATCAGGGACAATTTTAGGGTACCTGTATCCAAAGAGGGAATTGTGGAGCTTGAACAGAGACCAAAGACTATTGCCTTTAATTTTTTAAAAATCTTATCTTATTATGTAATTTTGCTATATCTTATATTTTATTTTTTCCTTAAGAATATGATTTCTCAGGGTGGCTAGGTGGCACAGTGGATAAAGCAATGGCCCTGGAGTCAGGAGTACCTGGGTTCAAATCCGGTATCAGACACTTAATAATTACCTAGCTGTGTGGCCTTGGGCAAGCCACTTAACCCCATTTGCCTTGCAAAAACCTAAAAAAAAAGAATATGATTTCTCTCTCAATACTTTCAATTTTGAACAATTTATAGCATGGGAACAATGTAAAGACTATCATACTACCTCCTAAGGAGGGTAGGGAGGGAAGTGAGATTGGGGGGGGGGAATTATAAAATTCAAAAAACAATTTAAAGTGTATTTAAGATAATAAGATAATAAAATAATAAGGTAATAATATGGTGAAACCCTCATATTACTATCACTATTAAAATTAGAGGAGGAAAACCCCATTTTAAAGGAAGTATGACAAGATATTCAACTAAGCAAAGTCATCCTGAAAACAGGATGTTTCCCTGGTAGAGCAGGGGCTCCCTTTTAACAAATTTACTTAAAATTAATTTCTCTACCAATAAATCTATCTGATTCACAGAATTTGCACTAACATTATTTCCATTTTACTATTGATCAAAAGACTAAACCACATAACCCATCCATATGACGTTAATACTTTCAGTCTCACTTTGTCAACAAAGAGATAAAAGAAAATCTCTGTAAATTTTTATAATAAACTTTTTAATATTTAGTAATGTGAATATTATAGCTTTAGAATCTAATATCATAGCCCCAAATGTGCTCACAGAAGAAGTGAAATGACTTTGAATAAATAAAAGGGAAAAAAAAAGCTTGAATAGATCAAGTTTGCAAAGAAAACATTCATGCTGTCAGTGATATAATTTTGAAGACTTTGGGGGGCTAATTACCAAGGTATCTGAATGAGATATGAGAAAAAATATGGAGAAAATATTCGGAACTTACTAACAAAATAAGTATCACAATAGAGAGAAAAAACCATTAACTATTGCTTAATTAATATATGCTTAATCTCCCATCTATGGATATTTTTTCCAGTTATAATTTCTGGATTTAAAGCATCCTAATAATAATAAGAGATCAGGCAGGGATGGCTAGGTGGTACAGTGGATAGAGCACCAGCCCTGGAATTAGGATATACCTGAGTTCAAATCTGGCCTCAGACACTTGACAATTACCTAGCTGTGTGTCCTTGGGCAAGCCACTTAACCCATTTGCCTTGCAAAAACCTAAAAAAAATAGAAAAAGAGATCAGGCAGACTTTTCATACCATCTTTATAATGTTTAAAGGAAATTTAACTAATTGTTTTATGGCATCAAAGTTATTCTTACTCATCTTCAGTCTTGTCTGCTTACATATATAGTCATAAACCTTTTCTGAATCTTCAGGTAATCTCTTACCTATTTTTACAATATTGAAGTTTTTGGTCTGCCAGCCTGGTCAGTCAATAAACATTTATTAAGTACGTACTACATGCTAAGCAATGAGGACACAACTAATACAAAGATAGGAAGTCCTTAATTTTTAAGGCGCTTACAGTCTAATCCTGGAAGACAACACACACACAAAAAGAAGCTGAGAAAAGGGAGAGGGGGAAAAAGAAACCTGGAAAAAGAAATGACAAAGAAATGTAAAGAAATTTAAAGGTGGGAAATGAACAGATGGATCCAGAATTGGTTGGCCTGCTCCCCCTCCTTAAATAGGAGTATTGTGGTTCCTGGGTGTGAATATCAAAACTCATTCCATGTTGAATGAGGTAGAGAAATACTGATAATGATATTCCTTAGGAAATAATGGAGAATTCCAAGAGTATTGTAATTGGCAGGAAAAAACCAAACTGATGTCCTTAAAGTGCAGGTCTACCTGTTTATTGAATATTGCTCTTCTTCAAACCTGCTAGTCTTGTTCAGGGCATTTAATCTTCAGTCTTAAGTTGTCTTTTCTTTAGGTTTTTTTGTTTTTTTTCCTTTAGGGTTTTTTTATTTTTTGCAAGGCAAATGGGGTTAAGTGGCTTGCCCAAGGCCACACAGCTAGGTAATTATTAAGTGTCTGAGACCAGATTTGAACCCAGGTACTCCTGACTCCAGGGCTGGTGCTTTATCCACTGCGCCACCTAGCTGCCCCTTAAGTTGTCTTTTAATGGCAAACCTCTAATCTAGTTTCCAGATATGGTGATTAGAGAACATACTTTGCTAAGGAATCAATTCTAGAATTACCAAGTTCTATTTTCTCTCTGCAGGTAGAAGGTTCTATATGTCTAGTTTGAATTGGAGTGGATGGCTCTAAGAGACTGCAAACTCTCTCATCTTTATGATAGGATAGGGAGAGATATAGATTCTTCCACTTTCTACCATTAGAGAATCTCATGTTGCACAATGGAGATGGGAGAAGTTAATGACTATATGTTGGTAGGTGAGTAAAGTAGAATTGAGAGAAAAAATTGGTTTGTTATTTTGATATCTTAATAACTTAATTAGGTAGGTCAAGTTATCAAAATAGGAGTCCCATTTTTAGGAGACTAGTAAATGCTCAATAGATTGAAAATCTGTATGGCCCTTCAGAGAATCACTCTCAAACTGCCCTCAGATATATTCTCTGAGAAAAAAAACAAAACTTTTTTGAAGCAGCAGGGTCTGAGAGTATTAATTCTTCCAATGATTTTATGAGGGACTGCAAATAATAGGATCAAAATTTAGGTATAGTTCTGGGCAATGAAACCTGAAAATGATAGGAATCCATAGTAAATCACTAAAGACAGAAAAGCATAATTTTTGTATTTCCCTAGGCTTTAAACCCTGACAAGAATTTAAACACATCATTTGTATCCAGTGTGATTGCAACTGTTTTATCCAAAATTTATGACCCAAATTAAAAACCACAGACAAAATCTCTTAGCCAACATAATTCTTCAGAGAAAGGAGATTTAAAGGTGAAATATTTTTGCTTAAATAAAATTCAAACCATTCTTAACTGAATGAATTAGTGATGAAATCATTAATGGATGCAGTATCAAAAATAATAAAAAACAAAAAAAAAGTCAAAATTTTAGAAACCATCAAGTTAGCCATGGTGAGAAAAAAAAAATATTAGATTTCTAGAAAAGTCCAAAGAATGGAATTCCAGTAGAGTTTAGAAATTTAATGACTATAGGCAACTCTCAGGCCTCATTTTTGAAGAAAAGCATGACATCAAAGAGGTGATACCATGACATGTACATGAATCAGATTTGAGTGAGAGTGTGCTGTACTAAATCACCAGTCTCACTTTGTTCTCTGGAGTCATCCAGATCCAGTGACCAGATATGGATCAGCATGACTGGGGATAGCCCTGAGGTAGAGGCAATAAGGGCTAGGTCTGCCCAAGATTATGCAGCTAGTAAGTATCAGGTCCTCTTGAATTCTGCACCAAAGCTCCTGTTCTGTGCCATCTAATTGTCCATACCCTGGGCAATGCAATAGATAGAGCATCCTGTTTGCAACTCACAGTTTTAGAGCAGTGTCTGGAGCACTAAAAAGGGAAGAAATTTGTCAAGGTTAAATAGGCAAGATATGTCATAAGGCGAAGTTCAAACCATGTCTTCTTAGCTTTAAGATTAGCTCTATATCAGCTACACTAAACTGTTTCTCCCAAATGAAATTTAATGTTAAGAAAATCAAGATAATAATAATGAAAACACAAACACAGGAATCATCCTGCTCCTGAGGGCTGGTTGGCTTAAAAGGTTTTTTTATCTTATTGAGGAAGGAGTATGAGTATATAGGCAAGTTCATAGAGGTCTCACAAACAAGATCATTTATTCATCACAAAACAGGCCCCTCCCACCCCCATAAATACCCACTTTTTAGAAAACCCAGTCCTAAGGCAAAAAGACTAATTGGATTTCACTGACTATATGTCAAATAGCTTTCATCTTGGGAAAATACCAAATCATGTTGAATAACTGAGGGAAGGCACCAGGGAATTTATTCTTCCTTTGTTTGACTCATTTGTTTACCCAAGAATTAATGATAGGCCTGGAGGGAAAGTTGGACAGAGAGTGACTAACTTGACATCTATTGAGGTATGTCTGCCATGTATCAATCTCTTCAAAAATTGTCATTTCACAACAAAGACAGAATAAAATGTCAATGAACACTGAGGAAGGGGGAAAAATAACCCAACACTTTAAAAATGGGGAAGAGAACTAAAGAGAATAAATAGCTTAGCAGTTAGAAAATCATTTTCTGAATAATACAAAAAGAATTGATGGGATATGAAAAGATACATTGCTCATAAAAAAACTGACCTAGGAAAGATTATAATATAACTAGTAACTAACTTACTACCCAGTTGATGCTAGCCTAAACTTTTCAATACAAAAAAAAATGTTTCTCCTATTTCAAAAATGGTTGACTCTCATCTCAGTCAATCTGCTTTTTCAACTAGAGTTGATGGACAGTAGAGTTTTCCCATACTGTCATTAAAGTATCAGCTGATATACAGGAACAATCCTAGTTTTAGCTTCCTATTTATTTAATTTTTAAAATTTGTATCTATTGGGGCGGCTAGGTGATGCCATGGATAAAGCACCAGCCCTGGAGTCAGGGGTACCTGGGTTCAAATCCGGTCTCAGACACTTAATAATTACCTAGCTGTGTGGCCTTGGGCAAGCCACTTAACCCCATTTGCCTTGCAAAAAGGTAAAAAAAAATTGTATTTATTGAACGTTATATGGGTCTAAGTGACTTGCCCAAGGTCACACAGTTAGGTAATTATTAGGTGTCTGAGAATGGATTTGAACTCAGGTCCTCCTGACTCCAAGGCTGGTGCTTTATCCACTGCACCACCTAGTTGCCCCTCTGGATTCCTATTTATTGCCTCTTAACTTTAATTGATAGATTCTGATATCCATTAGCTATTCCTACTGAAAACAGAGAAGACTCTAAAGGTACCATAACCAGAATGCAAATCAACCTTGAATATTTTTTTAACCTCAGTATGTCAATCTATGTGCTGAAATATCAATTGATACATTAAAATGTCAAATTCTACGAGGTTACTTTCTTACTCTTGTTCCTGGTCTGTAATGCTTCTTGTTTGCATGGGATAATGCAAGCTCCAAGAAGGCAATGTGGTATTCTTTCTAGTTTCTGTATAACCACACTTAATCTCTCTAGAATAAATAATACCTCAGTGGCAACTCCTGACTTCTTACTTGCAAAATTATTTGCTATGTGACAAAAGTAAAGTCAGCTTACTTCTCAGGATTTCAGTTTCTTCCTCTGGAAAATGAAAAGTTAGATTAAAAGGTTTTTCTCACAGGTCCAATCACAAAAGCTCTAGTTTCATATAGAGTGATTTCTTTCCATCCTAATTTGGAGGATTCTCTATATTGCAATAGTATCAATAAATTGTACTGAAGGAGATGGTGCAGTGATCAAAGAGCCAAGAGACAGAAGTGGCAATGCCTTCTCTGACAGTTGAGAACTAGATGGCCATGTGCAAGTCACAGCTATGCATATCGGCTTCCTCATCAAGAAAATGGAGATAATAATTGCACTATTTCCTAGAGTTGCCATGACAATTTGAATGTTATTCTTTTTTTTTAACATTATATAAAAGGACCCAGACTATCCTATTGAGTTCTAATGATTGCAGGTTCTTCACACAGAGAAAATGGATTCAGTATTCTCTTTTGTATTTTTAAATATCTGGGAATTCAGTCTATGAGACTGGCCATGGTTATTGTAAGGATTCTCATTTTATCTCTAACCCTGAACAGTTAGTTTTGCCTTCCCATGAGAAATTAACAGAGAATAAGAAGAGTGTGCTGGAGATAAAAAGAGATTTTCTACAAATAATATAAAAGTAAAGGCACAAATTGGGTCTTTATTATGTTATTTCAGGCACAATATCCTCGAGGGGGATTCTTTTAATGCATTTCTCTTTTCACTCTTGGGCCTCTCATGGGAAGGCAGGAAAGGGAATGAGAGAATACAAACCGTTATGGTTTCTGAACATGACTTCTTGAATTTGAGACTGCTGAAGGGAAACAAAGGACAAAATATAGCATGACTAGATAATTTAAAGTCAAATAATGATCTTAATTTTTTTTCTTCAATGAAATCCATTGCAATTATAAATCCATAGTAGAGTTTGTAAGACAAATCTATGTGTAG
Organism: Macrotis lagotis; assembly: GCF_037893015.1. NCBI lineage: Eukaryota > Metazoa > Chordata > Mammalia > Peramelemorphia > Peramelidae > Macrotis > Macrotis lagotis. Next base: position 481,884,147 of record NC_133658.1, read on the forward strand.
AAGATTAACTTAAGTCAGTATGGTCTCTGAAAAGTAATATCAATATTTCAAGTATTGTCTCAGGGAGAGTGGGAAACCATTGCTAACAAGTCATTGAACTAACAATGATTACACTTAGCTTTGCCACATTTTATAAACCAAGACTTTACCAGCAACTCATATTTTAAACCTTAAGTGCATCATGCAAGAAAATGTCTAGTATTGAATTATTGCATTACCTTCTTTTCCATGAGTCTCCATAGAGTCTAGAAGCAGTGTGATAAAATGGAGATCTCACTGAATTTGAAGTCACAGGCCCTGAGTTTGAAATACTCACTACTTGTGTCTTTCCAAGCCTTATTTAACTTTTTCTGGTCCTCATATTATAAAGAATGACTTTTAAGACTCCTCCAACTTGGGGCAGCTAGGTGGCACAGTGGGTGGAGCCCTGGCCTTGGAGTCAGGAGTACCTGAGTTCAAATCTGGCCTCAGACACTTAATAATTACCTAGCTGCGTGGCCTTGGGCAAACTACTTAACCCCACTGCCTTGCAAAATCTTAAAAAAAAAAGACTCCTCCAACTCTAGATCTCTGATTATAGGGTCTTATGCCAGAAATGGAATCAAGAGAGTGCTGACTGGTGGAAATTAGGAAGCAGGGAGGGTATAAAAGTGATACTGGAGCCAGGAATATCTGGCATTCAAATATAGCTTCAGATACCTAGTTCCATGGGCAATTTATATTTACTTCACAATTCTCAATTTAAAAAATGAAGATATAATAGCACCTGCTTTCAGGGTAATTGTGAGGATCAATTGATATAATATTTGTTAAGTGCTTTAAGGCACAACAACTGTCACATAGCAGGTGATATATAAATATTAGTTGTTACTATTTCAGATCCTGTCTCTACAGGTATTTGCGATATATCTCGAAGCAACTCTCTAAATATTTCTGAATTCTAATTTTCTTCCTTGTAAAATGGGGATCATTTTTTCCCCTCCATAGAACTTACAATTTCATCAGGACAAATAGCCTCCTATTTAGTAACTAACTTTAATTTCTCTCTCTCTCTCTCTCTCTCTCTCTCTCTCTCTCTCTCTCTCTCTCTCTCTCTCTCTCTTTTTCTTTCTTTCTTAACTGGCTTTCCGAATTCAGGTTTCCACCTTTAAAAAACATCATTTCTATAACAAGGAATTGCCTGGGACCCCAAAAGTTTAAAAGATTTGCCCTTTGTTGCACAGATATTATATACCAGAGGTAGTTCCTGAATATCCTGAATACAGGACATCTAAAGTCAAAAACCACTTCTCTATCCACCACCATGTCTCTCTTTGAAAAGGGGATAATTATATATTTATTACATGACCCATGTAAGATAATACCCCAAGTGATACAGGAAATTTCAAATGAAGAAATTCCTTCTACAATGTAAATTGGTATTAATTATACTATTTCTAATCCTAGAGAGGTGTCTGGAATACTTACAAGCTAACAGATTTATCATTAGCTGCTTAGTTAAAATATATCACAGGCTGTATCTGAATCCAGATCTTGTTTACTCGGTCTTTCTGATCACTTTGCCATAATTCCTCCCATTATTTTCATGGTTAAAAAAATGGCTTAATCAAAGAATTATCAAAAGGATTTATAAAACTTTATCCACTGAAATACAATGCTTGAGGTTTTCTGTTGTATTTTTGGAATGTGAAATGAAAAGATATCAATAGTAACTAATTTAAATATTTTGCATGTTATTCCCATCTGAATTCATATCAATCACCTACTAGAATTAATGTCTAATATTTGGATAATGATTGAGCTTCATTTGACTAGAGCCCCCATTCCATTTCAGTGGGGATTTTTAAAATGTTAAAAAAATAAGAGTAAAAAACCTTATTTTTTTCCCCTTTCCCCTCACCTGGGGATAAGGACATCATCACTGAGTAAATAGTCGGGGAAGAAAACTGTTTCATTAATTTCAAGTCTTACATTCCTGGATGGAAAGGATATGGCAATTGTTTCTAGAATGGTCATATTCAATGATTACAAATTCCTCTTGCTTAGCAAGAATTCTGAACCTCTCTGACCATCTTTGTCACTTCTGAAAATATAATTTCCTTTCTTTCTATAATTAAACAAAGAAAAACAATCATACAAAAATACTGAAAAGAGATCTTGCATAGCATATAACATTTTGTCCGGGAGCAAGACCCTATTCTGCGTCTCTGTAAAGAAAGTTGTGTTTCATTATCTGTCCTCCAGAGCCATTAATAGTTTTGTAATTACTCAGATTCTGTCTCCCTTTAGATAATTTTTCATTTATTTTGTTGTAATATTATTCTGAGCATTACTCTTTTGATTCTGTTTTCTTACTGCATTAGTTCATATAAATCTTTCTGCTTTTTTAAATTTCTCATGTTTATATTTTATTATTACACAAAAATGTTAAATGCCTATACCAACATTTTCCCAATCATCCATCAATTGATGCTCCCTCTCAATCTTCTCTAAATTTCCACTGCTGATCCTCAACTAGCAGCATACAATCTCACAAGGATTAAAATCCTAGGAACTGCCATCAGGCTCCTCCATTAACTCTGAGACTTTATGGGAAATGCATCTCTTTATGTCAGATATATGGAGACATATTCCTCTCAGTACATTGCTTTCCAGTTATGCTAACTTCATGTATAACTATATATATGTGTGTGAATATGTATATTTATGCTATATATATATAAATTCACATATTAGAGCATATTAGCTTGCATGAAGCATAAATGAGTTATTTATTCTAAATACATAGGCCATATTCAACTATAGAGTAATTGTGCCTGTCTCACTATATCCTGGGGTGGAGGGTAGTGTTCTTAACAATGAAGAATAAAAAACAGTCTCTGCCCTTGAGGAAGGCATTACACAAAAGGAAGCTCAAAAGCATGAGGGAGAGAAGAATCAGAAGGTACCTAGTTCATGAGTAGGCTATTCCAAGGAGGTCAAGTCAAGGAGAACTGTTGATTGAGAATGGATCTAAGACGATGGTGAACTTCTATAAAATGGATGATTTTGGGAAGAGATTAGTCCTCCATCCTCCAGTCCTCCAGAAGGGAGAGGCAACTGTGGAGGAGTTGAGAAAATGAAGAATATTGCAGGGATGAAATTTCAAATGACCAGTTTATTCTAGAGTAGGGTGGCATGTTGTTCTTTGGAGTTGAAGATTTTATTTCATTTTGATGAGAGAGAGAGAGAGAGAGAGAGAGAGAGATGTGGTTTTAGTTTTTTCTGCATTAATTTCCTCTTAATTATTATGCCCTTTTTGAAGATGAGAAAAATGAATTAGACAAGATCAAACAGGTTGTAGTTGTTCTAATGCTGGAGAAAAGTGTAGTTGGTTAAAGGCTTGGGTGGAACATGAAAGAATTCATATAAAAGACCAACTCTAATCCAGAAGAAATTTTAGGGACAAAAAGATTTTTTTTAAGTATTGCTTTAGAGTATATAGTTTAGGGGTAGCTAGGTGGCAAAGTGGATAGAGCACTAGCCCTGGAGTCAGGAGGACCTGAGTTCAAATTTGACCTCAGATGCTTCATAATTACTTAGCTGTATGACCTTGGGCAAGTCACTTAACCACATTGTCTTAAAATAAAAATGAAATAAAAATAGAGTATATAGTTTAGCAGAAGTTAAAGGAAAAAAAGAGTAAAGGCAGTGTCCAAGGTGACTTGGTTTATAAGAAGAATTAAGATTACAATTTAGAACTCAATTAAGATTACTTTTGCCAGGGACTGGTGTTGCATATTGAAGGCTGAGAGGTCTGAATAGTGAAAGAATTCACACACACAGATGTAGGATTTTAAAGCCGCTCCAGATTTATTATACAAGCCTACAAAGCCTACAGATTAAAATCAGAAAAGATTTTAAGATCAGAAAACCTCCTGAAGAAGCAGTAAACTCCTTGTAAGCTTTTAGAGGACAGAAGAATAACAAAGGGCTCCCCAGGGTTTGTTTAAGAGTGATTCCAGGCCAGGCTTTTATAGTCTTGCCCATTCTCAGACTGGAAGCTGGGGAGTGTGAATGAGGAGATGTTAGGAATTTACATTTAATAATGGAACAGTAGGAGTCAATTTACATCACAGGAGCAGATAACATTTTTACAAAATTTAACAGCATAAAAAATTACAAAATCTGTTTCCAATTTCACATCTCCTATATTCATAGCTTTCTGCATCATTATGACTCAATTAAGATTACAACTCATCTGCGGCCAGCAACACCTCATCAATGACATAAGCTGCCACGAGAGCATGCAAGGAGTTATAGGAACATGAGAGGTTGGAGCATCATGCTCCCCAAGACCAGGCTAGCTACATCAGAGGAGAAGTCATCAGGGGATATGCAATAAAGAAGGGTATGAGGCAAGAGAGCTTACTTGGGGGATCATTTTCCTCTTGAGCATGTGGTCCTCCTAAAGGAAAACAAGCAATTAGGAGATAAGAAGTAAAGAAGGGAATATGGCATCCCCAGAACAGACTGACCTCCCAAAGTTAGACAATCAACATACCAAGGGAGCAAGTGAGCTTTTAAAAGGGCAAGAACATGAGGCAATTAGGTATATACTGATGAGAGAATTAACTCTGAAAGTAGAGATGAAGTAATTAAAGGTTAGTAGATGAGGGAGTGGTAAATCGAAGACTTAATCCTTTCAAACTAAGGCAGGGATTCATTGTTTTGTTGATAGGTGTTTGTTTCAGACTTGTGATTTACTGGGAGTCCTTGCCTGGTAAGGGCCAGGTACTTTATTGAAAGTGCATTGCCCTTATCTCATAGCTTGGATAATGGGATGGGAGTAGTGGTCAATGCTAATGTAAAGTACAGTACAGAGGGAACAAATTAATTATAGAGCATCTTTTTCTTAACATTTCCTCTGATTCAATCTTCCTCTAATTCAGGTTTGAACTCAAATCTTCCTAAGCACAAGGCCAATGCTCTATCCTCAGGTTCACACCTAACTACCTAATAATGTCAGGCCAAGCAATCTATTCTCTAGCGTCTGGCTAACTATCTTTACAACATTCTGCACCTAAAATGGTCCTTGGACAATAGGTATACTCTATTGTTGGAATAACATTTGATGCTTTTCCAATTTAGTGAACCTGTGAAATCTAGTACAACCTCCAAGATTCACAAGAGTCCCCCTCTACAGAATGATGTCTTCACGTTATGACTTTTGTAAACTTCATTTACACTATAATTTAGTCTAAAAATTTCCTAAAGGCAATCATTTGCTAAATTTACCACAGTATATCCAGCAATGCAATGTTCAAGTTAAAAAGGTATAATCTTTTGATTGTAGATAAACTACTTTCTGAATTCTCCAAGTAAGAAAAAAATTGGCATTCCATTTGAGGAGTTAACTTAAGTTTTGGTGCTTAACTTTTTTTGTATCTTGGACGTTTTCTAATCTAATTTCTAATCTATGAACTCTGCCTTAGAATACTGCTTTTATAATTATATTAAATATAACATTATATAAAATAAAATACATAGGATTATGGGGAAATTTTTATTGAAATATAGTTACCAAAATATTAAAAAGAAAAAATGTATGGACCCTAGGTGAACACTGCTTGGACTAAGGGATTTGAATTGAGGAAATCTATTATTTTAGTTTTAGTCATATAGGTTAATTGTTGTTTGAGACTCAGAGCAGTAGAGAGGAAGGTATTTAGAAGAGATGCATTAAATATATAAATATGTAAAGTTTATGACTCAAATTTTTAAATTTTTTTGGCCCTCAGTTTCCTTAAGTAATGTCTTCTGTAGAGTTAAAAAAGTCTTTAAAAGTATCTGAGTTTTTGAACTCAAATATTTCTGACCAAATTAAGAATGAGCTGCCTGCCTTTTAAGTCCCTAGTAAACTTTAGCTCTATGATTCCCTGAGATACACTTAATTTCTGAGAAGTCTGTCATTCAAATGTTGTAGCTGGTTTGAGGAGAAAGGTAGAAGTGTGATTTTAATTATTTTCTTCAAAATTTCATCATACCTATTTTGAGATAATCTTCATTTCTCTAGTAAAGAAGATTAAATATAATTCCTTACAATCACAAAAGAAACCTATGTTGAAATTCCTTGGGAGCTTTTACAGAATGTATCCTTTTGATAGCCACTCTGAGTGTACAGGACACATAATGGGTTTATTAATTATTATGAAACTTCAGCAAGAACATAGCAACCAGTTACATGGCCCCTTCTAGGTCTTCCTCATTTGATTTAAGCAATTGTCAGAATTAATTCAACAAATTTAGTGAGAGAAAGTATCACCACAAGTGTGACTTAGTAGATCAAACACAAATGAAGAAATAGACTTTCTTGGACAAAGTAAGAGATAGAACACATTTCCTCAGGGTTAAAGTACTTATAGTACTAAAAATTGCTAAAGCAATTGAAATTGTAAAAATTATCATCATTATCATCATCACATGAAAGCACTTGCCCTTTTCCCCTACAAGGCCAACCTATAACTAGGATTCATTCCATCAAAAGTCTTGACTTTGAAGGCTCTTTTAGAAATATGAATAAGGTGGAATTAAACTATGTTGCACCTTTGATAATCATGAGCAACCCAGTGAAGATTAAACATCAGAGGCATTACAACCAGGTTGATGAAGGAGAAAACTACTTAGAGAAACTAGAAAGGACTTCCTTTTCCAGGATAACTTGAGTTTGCTGAATCTAATAATCATGTCAATTTGACTTTTGATTTTAGCTCACCTCATCATTAAATATTTTCTCCATCACTCAGGACAAATTTATACTTGTCAGGAGAAATCCCTTTCAGAAGGGATTTTATATGTTTCTGAATCTCTCTCTCTTGGTGTCTTTGGTTACAAACTGATCAAATTAATAAATTGGTTATTAATTACCCAGAAACTATTTCTCTCAGAGTTTTTCATTTGTCACACTTTAGAGATTATTTAATAAAGTCACTTTGACATTGAATGACTTATTTGACCAACCAAATAGGTTGGGATTAGAACCCAGGTCTTTTGATGCTTTGATCCATATCCAAGATCTTTTATTTCTGAAATACTCAGATCATAAGATGTTTGCTTTCCCATTCCTTTAGCTCTAAGGAATTTCTCCTTTTATTTTTCTTATATTATTCCTTATTATTCCTCCTTATATTATTCCTCATATTATTCCTTATTATTATTCCTTATATTATTCTCCTATTTCTCCTTTTATTGACTAAGTCTTCCAAATTCACTTATGACTGCCCAGTGATCTCAACTACTTGGGAAAGGGAAATTCCCAGTCCTTTTCCTATACCATTTTATACTCCTTCCTGGTTCCTAGTTAAAACTAATAATAATATAGATAATAGCTAGCATTTATTCAGCACTCTGAAAGGCTTAACAAATATTTTTTATGATATAATATTTTATTTTTATAATAATCTTGTGAAGTAGATATTTTTTTTTAATTTTATAGATGATAGAACTGAGGCTACAGAAAATTAAATGATTTCTGTAGAGTTAAAAAAAAAGTTTAAAAAGTATTGGAGTTTTGAACTCAAATCTTCCTTACCAAATTCAGAACTAGCTTACCTACCTGAACTTTAATGGAAGGGGGTTCCTCTTCCAGTCAAAGACTCATCCAGACTGGATTCTGTCTATACTTTAAATAACAATTAGGTTTATCAGTTGGGTGAGACCCTAATCCAATCTAGTTAAGGAGCATATGCTTTGGTATTAGGATTAATTTTATCACTCAACCTTTGACCTTCAGAGACTGACTTTTTTCAGGAATTGAGTCTCCACAGAAATAAAAGAAAAAGGGTGCTTCAAAAATTAAAAATTGGGGGCAGCTAGGTGGCACAGTGGATAGAGCACCAGCCCTGGAGTCAGGAGGACCTGAGTTCAAATTTGACCTCAGACACTTAATAATTACCTAGTTGTGAAGCCTTGGGCAAGCCACTTAACCCCATCTGCCTTGCAAAAACCTAAAAATAAATTAAAAATTGGTTATTAAAATAATAGTATAATAAATTTCCCTCAAAAGTTACCCCTAAACTTTAAAGTCTATGAATCATTTCACCTGGCCTGCAAAGGAAGTATGGAATTATTTAGAAATTAGATACAGTATCTGATACTTATTACCTGGTCTTAGTTTCTTAATCTGTTAAAAGAAGGTTTTATACTAGGTGACAATCAAAGTTTTTCTAGCTCTAGCTCTACTATCCTTTATTTACTTTCCTAAATTTTTGAACATAGGTCCACACATAAGCAATTTTTGATACACTGAAATATTTTCCATATTATTTTCTGCTTGGCTAACCAGGAATCATTCCTTGCTAGAGTGTCATCCTCTTCTGATGATGAGGGGTGGTAGGTCAAAGACTTGCTAAGGCAGGGATTCATTGTTTTGGTTGACAGTGATTTTTTTTTTAATGCCTGGGAACATGGTTTTACTGAGTCCTTGCCAGGGAGGGGCAAAGTACTTTACTAAAAGCTCATTGACTGGGAGGCTAGGTGGCACAGTGGACAGAGCACCAGCCTGTTCCTGGAGTCAGGAGGACCTGAGTTTAAATCTGACCTTAAATACTTAATAATTGCTTACCTATGTGACCTTGGGCAAGAAACTCTTAACTCCATTGTCTTAAATAAATAAAATTTTCTTTAAAAATGAGTTCATTGACCTCATCTCATAGCTGAGACAGTGACATAGGGGAGGAAGTTACATGATCAGTACAGAGATTATTAAAATTATTAAAATATATTTCTCTTTACAATATCCCCCTCTTTCATTTCTATTTTGAAATATTAAAATTTTAATATTTTAACAATATGTTTATTTCTATGGAGACAAAAATATGGACAAAGAAAAAATCAGCCTATTGTTACAAACAATTCTGTGTTCAGTAAGACAACACAAATTAGACAAAAAAATTCCAGGTCAATTCAAATTGGTAATAATAGAAAAGGAAATAAAAATTCTGTGACTGATTTCTGCTGATTCAAACTACATTTTGCAATTCATCAATGGAGAAAATTCCTTAAAAACTAACAGTGACTGTAATTAAAAACCAATTACCCATTTATTGCTGTTTTCCAAATCATTAATTCTCCAGAATTTTATACTTTTAAGCAACTTTGGTGATGTCAAGGACTTGAGTGGGTAATTTACTTTATTAATTTGCATTTTAGAGGATTATCAATTGTTCCTTTGGTAGAAAAGGAAATGAATTTTAATGGAAAGAGTTTGACAGAAAAATATCTAATGTACTAATAGACATTATGGGTCCCTTTCAGATGAGCTGATGATCCAGAACCCATCAGGCCTACCATTTTCTAATTAGAGTGACTAATTCCCCATATGGTAAGATTAGATTGTCATTTGCTTAAATCTTCTATCAGCCTTCTATTCCCCAGTCAAGTATATTTCCTTCCTTATTGAAGTATTATATTGTCTAAAATTGTACCACTCATTTTTTTCTGTTAGGGTGTTGTATCTTCAGAAGGAAAATGCCAAGGCAAATATATCTAAGTGACAATGTTTGCAGAGAGTAAAACATTGGGCGATGATCATCCATCTGAAAAACTTTGTAAAGGGAATGGATTTTGATTTTCCAGTAGCTTTAGGTTAAATCAAAGTGGCATTTGAGTCTAGGGGGTGGAAAACAGATTAAGGTATGTGAAAGAGATAGCATTTATATAGTATTTGAGGTTTTGTTTTTTCTCATTACATCCTCACTACAACCCTGAAGGTACATACTATTATCCCCATTTTATAGTTGAGGAAATGAGATCATAGCTAGGAAGTGTCTGGAGCAGCATTCTAATGCAGATCTTTCTGATTCCAAGTTATAATCATTCTGACATAACTGTTTCATCTTTTGGAACTTTCACTTATGATTCCATGATACAGTGATACTATGAATGACCTCTGCTCTGGAATCCTGTAAGTCAGAAGGCAGGAACATATTTTTGAGATATACAAAGGGTTCTTAAGATCTCACCTCCACACTCCCAATGAAGACAAACCTATAGCTGATGCATCCCCATTCCTAATTCCTAGTTTAGACATGGATCAAGACCATGGTAGCAAGTTGGGCAAGCATCCTTATCCCTATTTTAGAACTGAGAAAAATGAGACTAGAAAAGGTTTACACTCATCTTGTCATGAACTTCTAAAGCTGAATCTTTACCTTCAATCTTTTTCCTGAGTTCCAGATTAGTGTTGATGAAGGGGAAGTGGAAAGATCAGTGTTCTTTGTGTGAAAACCTCATGAATTGACCCCAAAGGTGGGAAAGACTACAGTCTTTTAATTAACAGATCTGTGAAGAAGTTCACAAATTAAACTTCTGAAGAGGGAACAGTTTAGGGACAGATTGAATAGCAAAGAACAAGATAAGGATGACTGAGGAAACAGAGAAAGGAAAGAAAAATCTCCATAAGAAATGACTGTACTTAGACCTAGTCTGATTCAGCTTGGGACTCATATACAAGTTGGGAAAGAAGTTAAGTCTCATTGAAAGAGAGAAAACTTAGATCAACATCAGTCCAGGGATGGCACTTAGAAGAAAGACTGGAAAAGAAGGAAATCACCATTAACCTGGGAGAGGAAGAGAGAAGTTTAGATAAGCATAGATCTGACTCCATGGAGTTGTCATAATATTATTCCAAAAGCAGAGACTGGAGTACATGATTCCAGCATAAAGAGAGAAAAAGAGGGGGATCCTTGCTGGGAATCCAGAGAAGAAAGAAACTTATACCCTGGCAGATCTTTGCTTAAATTCATTTCCATGGTGGGTAGGACAAGGGAGGAGCTTGGGGAGTGATTTAAATCACACCTGGCTCCAGTTATTATTCTCCAATGCATATGCCATAGGGATAGTCCCCAAGGAGTGGCCAAGACAATACTCATTGCACATAGGTAGTTTCTAAGTACTTAGTCCTTCCTGTCCCAAAGGATGTGACCTTCAAGTCCAGCATGGCAAAAGATTACATCATTTCCTTGAACCTTGCTTCAACAGCTCCCCTTTACATACAGGTACCTCCACTTGAATATATTAATTATTGCCCCTATAATTCAAATGAAAACTGTCAAAATTGAATTTATCCCCACGAAAATCACCTCTCATTACTTTCCTTACTTTGTCCCTGGAACATCTATTTAGTTTAAAAAACATGTTTAAAAGCTTTTCCTTTTTTATTTTTTTTTAGTCCAAATAATTCCTTTGTTCTGAAGACATAAAAGGCTAAATTGAGGAAACCTGCCTTTTATGCTCTGGACTTTGGACACTGGAAACTAGAAACTGGGCATGTCTTCCTTTTCCTACTTCTTTTGGAAATTTAAAAATTCTGTACTTTCTAATTCATAGTGTCTCTCGTACATGAGAAACCAAGCAGGAAAACCTGAGTGAAAAACATGCTTCATTTCCATAAAACCATGTCTGCTTCCTCAAAAAGTTTGTCTGGTTATAGAGATGATAGAAGATTAGATATTGCACGTATTGAGTAGGAGGAAAAGTAAAAAAAATTCAGCAGAAATGAGCCTGCCAAGTCAAAGGATGGTGCTCCAGAAGAACCATCACCAATGACTCCTTCCTTTGGCTGTGGCCTAAAGGCAACTGTAATCCAGTTGCATTTATATCCTGCCAGATTGAGAATTTTCTACACCTTACATTTCCTTTACCTACTGATACCATATTGCAGCCACTGGATATCTGGGTTCAGTTTTACCTATGAGGAATCATTATTCAGACTTGGGAAAGCATGGGTGGAAATAAAACAAAAATTTATTAAAAAGGTTATAAGACAGGAAGGGGGAGGGAGAGAGAGAGACAGACAGAGAGAGAGAGAGAGAGAGAGAGACAGACAGACAGACAGACAGACAGACAGACAGACAGACAGAGACAGAGAGAGACAGACAGACAGGCAGACAGAGACAGAGAGAGAGAGAGAGAGAGAGAGAGAGAGAGAGAGAGAGAGAGACAGACAGACAGAGAGAGAGAGAGAGAGAGAGAGAGAGAGAGAAATAAAAGAACAGCCAAGCAGTGTTGACTGGGCCATGGTCAGAGAAGACTGTGGCCCTGAGCCAGGGTTCAATCCAGGTTTTTATGTCTTGCCTCTCATCCAGAGGGCAAAAGATAAACTCCTTTCCCCTATATTGGACCCAGAATTAAGTAGAGGGCAAAGCCTAAGGAGATCAGGATACAAATTTTGCATTCAAGAATGGAGAGGGTCTCCACCCAAGCAGCTTTTAAGATTACAATAGTTTCTATTACAGTCATAATTCTCAACTCCTAGTCAATTTTTATCTCAAGTCAATTTACATCTCCACCCAATTTCTACATTTACAATTTCTTCATCTCCCCTGCATCAATACTATATGCTTTTCCATAAACTCCTCTACCCTTGTTACTCTTGCTCCCCAATGTCCATGACCCTTTTAGATTCTATTTTTTTCCACTGCATGAACTGAAATACACAATGATAAGGGTCTATTGCTTTATTCATTACTGGTCTCTGTGATTATTTTAGAAAATCTCTGAGTTCTGTAAGAATTGCTTTGGGCTAAGATATCTTCACTACTACCTTTAATTCATTATATTTCAAATACTGAATTTTTATTATTGACATTAACGAATCAACATACAAGTCCTTATAAAGATCTCATTGTGCATCTGTGCTAAGTTCTAAGGAAAGAAACAAAAAAAACAATGCTTATCCTCAAGAAACTTAAATTCTAATAAAATCTTCTCCAAATCTGCCCCCTTTTTCACACCCCACTGCTGCTTCTTCAATACAGGACCTCATTACCACCTAATTTTGCTTGCAATTGCTGTCAAATTAATTCTCCTATTCCTTCAGCTCTTATGCCCTCCTTACACTGTTACCAGTTGAATCTTCTTTATATGCAGAACTGATCACTAACTCCCTATTCTTTACAGAATACACTAAAATTCCTTGGTCAGATATTTGAATACTACATATTGCAAGTCTGCCTAATCTACCTATCTAGGCTTTTCTAAAACCATTCCTGTCTACACGTGCTATTCTCTACTTGGACAAAGCACTTCTTCCCTGGTCATGTTCCATATATCCTTTCTCTATATTTGGTCACAGTGTTCCCTTTACCTTGACTTCCCTAACCCTCCATTATCTTTAGAAGTTGAGTTTCTTTCTCATTCTTTCAAGTACCAATCAAATGACATCCCTTCCATGAAATCTTTCTTTGTCTCTTCTGTCCTAATTCTTCCCTTCTATTTTAATGTCAGATGATAGTTGTTTTACACCTATTTTCTGCTTTTATAAAATATCATTTTTTATTATATCTATTTTTGTATATGATCAGATCAGAATACAAACTCCATATGGGTAAGCTCTGCATCTTATTTAATCTTTATATACCCTGTATCACATGCCACAATTCTATGTACACTAAGTAGTCACTGAATAAACCTTGGTTAAATTGTACTTGTCAAATGAAGAGATACAAGAGTGATAAGATCTTGGAGCTGAACTAATTTGACTTGGAGAAAGAGCCATTACAACAAACACATTCTTACTAAGCCTAAAAATGCTTATGAGGCAAAATGTTTTAGAATAAAAACACAGCTATTATGCTATGTACTAACATCATTAAAATGTTTCCACTGCTACTTAATGGGCAGCTCCCTCCTCCTTTAAACATATAAAAAATATGCAACTGGCGTCATGTAGAATTGGATTTCAGAACATTTGATTAGAAGTGCTCAGAATCACCTGACTCCCTTTCTTCTTATTTAAACAGGTAAAGTTTCTTGGCTTATAGTACTATCTCAGTCTGATTCTTTGATACTAAAGTCTTACAGGTAGTAAATAGAAACCAGAAATAGAGTCCATATCTTAAGGGGAATGGGGATATAAAAGGAAGAAAGAAGCGTAGAAATAAGAGAGAAAGAAGAAAATAATGTATAAAATGAAATATAGAGGAAAATCTAAGCATTTTGCTAATATATTCTATATAAATATACACTTAGAGACAAACACACACACATATACCATATTTCCCTGTGTATAAGATGTGCCTGTGTCTAAGATGCACTTTAATTTTGGGCCCTGATATTTGAAAACAATGTATTATAAAAAAGCTTTTGAACTCACGTTTTATTTATCATGAAATTCAAGGACTTTCTGCTCATGGCTTTCAGGCATCTTTTGGGCAAGTCTGGTGAGTGGATGCATGCTTAGTCCATTCTGTTTCATGAATCTGAAGCACCAATTGTTTTCTCCTTTGAAATCAAGAACTTTCTCATCATCTTTTCTTCTTGCCTACTGTTGAACCATCTTTGTGGACACTGGAATTTCAATTGCTCTTTGCCCTTCAATCCACATCTTCAATTTCCTCTCTAAATGAGGCCATTTGGCTGCCTTGCCTTTCATGACCTTCTTCTGCTGGGGCATTTTTAGTAGAGTTTCTTCTTCCTGTGGCCAGTCTCAGATTGTTTTTTGAATTGGAGGAGGAACAAACTGATGTTCAGCAGCTCAATTTCCATTCACTTTTGCAAACTGGATCACTTTGAACTTTAATTCAGTACTATACAAAAATTTCTGAGACATTTCTGGGCAAAATGTGGCAAAACATCACCTAATATACTGGTAACAAATGCAAAACAATGAGTACAAAGACAAAAAGCGTGAAAAAGTGGAAATGCAAGTAAAAAAAATCTACAACCACTGTATAAAATGCTTCCAGTTTTTAGACCCCAAATTTTTCAAAAAAGGATGCATATTATACATGGGGAAATACAGTTATATATTATATATACATGCATGAATATATATATATATATATATATATATATATATATATACATATGTGTCAGAGAATTATTTTGGGGTGAGGGTCTTAAATTTGCCTTTGAGGAACTCCTGAAGACTACAAGCAAAGTTAGATCATCAACAACTCCACTTCTCTATTTCTAAAATCAACTCTTTCCACAGGTAATTCTTCTAATTTAATGTATCTCAGTTACTCAGCATTCAAAAAATGTAAATTTTATTCAAGTATCCCATGCATAGTGGAGACAAAATGGTAGGGGGGGAGTTGTGTTACAATGCCCCATTTGGGAACACTTGCATAATTCAGTGCATATTCTATATAAATCTGTATTCTCCATAGGCAGAAGGAAATGTGAATTGTTTGAGCAGTCTTCATTCTTTCTCTCCTGAGGGAATGAATCTTCAGGCTAGAGGACTGAGTTGAAAGAAAAGAATTCCTCTCAGGTCATCTTTGATCATGCCAAGTGGGAAATTGCAATCATTATCCAGAGAATTTGAGCACTTGAACAATGCCTGTTCTTGAAATATCATATAAAATATTAAGTGAAAAATATTTCTGCCTGTAAAGCTCAGATAACTGAGGCAAATACAGACTTTATGGTAGGAATTGTCATGGGGAATTTGGAAAATTGTCTTAATTATCTATTTCACATTGTGTGGGTAGATATAGTCCAAAAGTTGCCTTGGGAGAAGAGTGGGAGGGGGTGTAAGAGGAGTATGAAATTGGTCTCTGACCATTCAATGAATATTTTATTTGCTAATGATCAGAAAGCAAAAGTGATCATAAAACTGAGCTAGCTGAAACACTTCCAGTAGACACTGCAGCCACAGATCTTACTGGGTAATTATTATTTCTGTTTTATTATTCACAAAAATTCCTAAGTTCTCCACATCTAGGTCAAAGGTAATTAAGCTCCTAAAAGGTCTGTCAAGCTAGAGTGACTTTAACTATGGACCTGATGTTCATATTAGAGAAGTTAATTATTAGGAGACAGTACCAGATCAAGAAATTTCAATCATAGGTAATCAGGAGACCTGGTCTCTTTAGGGCAGGAATATGAGGTTTTTTAAATTTTACAAAATTATAGGGACACTCAGACCAGTAAAATCACTAATTGCTGAATATTTATGTTTTATACTTTCTGATCAAAGTGTAGAATTCATGGAAAGAGTTTAATAAAATGACTTTTTTTCCAAGTTTGATTTCTTGCTAAGAGGTTTTATTAACTTTAGTAAGTAGTAGTACATATCAGGATCCAAAGTTTGAAAGGACCTTAGGACTCATCTAGTTCAATCCCTTCCTTTTGAAGATAAGGAAAGATTAAATTACTTGTGTGAAATGACATAGTTTAAAGAAGAGTTAAGATTACAATTCAGGCCTCAGTTAAGATTACAACTCAGGTCTGAACTCTTACCTATCTCACAATACTGCTAAGAGGACTAAATGAGAAATTATGTCTATAAATTGCTTTGAACAATTTCAAGTACTATATAAATGCTAGTCACTTTTGTTGTTGCTTTTATTAAGCATTATGGTAGATATAATTCTTTTAAAGATTGAATAGATCCTATCAATATAAAATTATCTCAAAGGTACAAATACACAATATACATCTCTTTATTCTCTCTCAGAAATAAATCTAGCATTCATTGGATATACTACTCAACTGGCAATTGGTATATGAGATGTCTTTTAAAATGTGTATCCTATCTCTTTAGCTAAGTTTTAAGTCTAAGTCAATGACTCCTAATTCTTCTTTGTGTATACTTCTCTCCATACAACTGCAACCAAAATTTTGCCAATAGGAATGAGAATTCAAAGACTATTCCATATTTAAATTATATGAATTTGCTCTTTGAAGCATTAGGTAAAACATCATGATGTTATAAAATCTTTGTGCATAAGGCAGAGTGATAGGAGAAAGAACACTGACTTTGGAATTAGAGGAGTTATAGTAAAATCTCAACTCTAATATTTGTCTCCTGGGAAACTTTGATCAAGTCAATTAGTCTCTTCTAGGTTGTTATTTTTTTTTGGTCCCAATTCTAAATATATGATCCTATTATTCACCACAAAATTCATTTCATGACCCCTCAGTCTTTACCCAGGTAACCCAATTCCCAGCCCATGTTTACTGAAGGGCAGTCCAAGAGAACACTATGTGGAGAGAAGTACAACTCCTGTTTGGCTGAGAAATGTTCAACCATGATTATGCAGAAAGATAGAAGAGTAATCAAAGAGAAAAGGGAGTTCTAGAGAGATGGAGGAAAATCAAAATACAAATTTTTGATTACCAGACTATAGGTTACTTTAGAGGTAGAGTCATGTTGAGAAGTGGAGTCTTTCTGCTCCACTTTTTCCATCCGCATGCCCTTTTGTTTCCCCACATCCATATATTCAGAGACTCCTAAATTTAGAGTTCTTCAGTAAGATTATTTTCTCTTTTGCTAAGCTATGATCTAATTCTGGAAGAGAACCTTTATTCATGTGTTACTTCCTTGGTTAGAGGCTTAGCAGAAATCAAGTCACATCTTCCAAGATGGTTCAGGTTGTAAGGCTCTTCTTTGGGAAACCAAAATCAGTAGAAGTAAAATTAGACCCACAGTTTGACTTTTTTTTGTGACTTGATCTAATCTTTCTTCCACTTTTTTCCTCTCATCTACTGTTGAAATTACTAATGCCGAAATAAACATTGGAACTGATGAATAAAGACCAGGTAGATGACTAATGAGATATTACCTTGGTATTTAGGGTGTTTTTTTATTGTCTCCATAACCTTCTATTTAGGTACCTCACCCTTTCCAGGAAGAAATAAGGAATTCTGGAAATGAATATAGGTTTGCCTTTAATTCTGTGATTCTCAATCTTTTCCATTGAAAGGATATATTTGTAATATGACCAAATTTCTCATTTCCAAAATGTAGGAATTGTGCTATTTTTACATCTTTGAAAGAAGACATTACAATTGATACAATGTGAGGTGAGCAGAGTCAGCACAATTTATACAATACCAACAACATTGTTAAGACAACATTGATAAAAATTCTGAAAGGTTGAAGAATTCTGATCAATGCAATGACTAACCATATTTCCATAGGACTGATGATGAAGCATATTGCTCACTTTCTATAAGTAAGTTGATAGATGCAAGAGATAGAATAAACAATATATTTTTGAACATGTACAGTGTGAAGGATATGTTTTCCTTGGCTATGTACATATAAGAATTTTTATTTTCTTGTGTATTCAACCACCTTTGCCTCTAAAGAAACCTACAGTCTACAATTATTAAATCATACCTTATCTTTCCTTCATCTTTCTAGAACTTCCTCTGCTCTTTGATTTCTCCTCTAATTGCATAGTCATGGTTGAACATTTTCTCAGCCAATCAGGTGTTATACCTTTCTGCACATATTGTTCTACTGGACTGCCCTTCATTCAGCGGAGGTAGGAGAGTAGGAATGCTTGTTTTCATTTAAAAAGGCAAGATGAAATAGAAGTTACATATATATATATATAAGATAATAAATGAGGACAAAGATCAGTAACAATATTCTTAGAAGCTTTTAAAAGAATGTCTATTTTGCTAATTAAAAGCCTATACATACATTTGAAAAATTCTAAACTATTTTGTTTTCTTTGAGTAAAGAGGACCTCTCCTATCAAAAACAACCTGGTTACACACTTGATAACTCATTTTGCCAGATTGTTGGTTCACAGGGTTATAAATATAAAGTTGGAAGATACCATAGGGGCCATCAAATCTGACTCCCTCATTTTATGGGTGAAAAACAAATTGAGATTAATAGATCATTAACCAAACAGGAGTTGTACTTCTCTCCACATAGTGTTCTTGTGGAGGAAGGATTTTTAACTCAATTTTTTTTTCTGATTCTATAAATAGGACACAACTGAAAAAATGACTTAACAACTCAGTGTTTAGCACCATGCTTCTTGCATTGTTAAATTAGTTTTCATTTGTTAATCTATTCATTCCTGTCCTGTCCACGAGCTTGTCTTAAAGTCTCAATGGATGAATAGTATCAATTGCAAGTTTATAGAAATTGAAAGAACTCACAACTGAAAGTACATGAGTAACAATCACTCCCAGGAGGTAATCTTCCCCTCAGTATTACCCTGAGCAAGGCTACCAATCAGGGAAAGTTGAGAATGTACCCCCTACATAAGTGTCTCTGGTCACTGTTCACCACAGTTCCTGTAGTTTGCTTCTATTTCTACCAGTTGCCCAACTGGTTCTTGACTGCATTGCCTTCCATAACTCTTGCTGTCTAGTACCAAGTTCCATTCTTCTCTCTACAAATCCATTGAAATGCTGTCCTCTAGAGTTCATACTTTGGTTGTTATGCTTTGCTTCCATAGATGGAATGTGTCATTTAGTCAAAGAATAATTCAGTAACATTGACTAGTTAAGAAATAATAGTATGAATATGCTTTGCAATTCAAATAAGTTCACCTCTGTTATTCTTGATTTTTTTCCCTTAACTTTGTGTCATAGAAAAGATATCTTAGGGAGCAGCTGGGTGGTGCAGTGAATAGAGCACTGGTTCTGGAGTCAGGAGTACCTGAGTTCAAATCTGGCCCAGACACTTAATAATTACCTAGCTGTGTGGCCTTGGGCAAGTCACTTAATCCCATTGCCTTGCACAAAAAAAAAGATATTTTATAAGTCTATGGGAATTTGTTCTTCTTATATACAGAAGTCAGTCTATGTCTTGAACACCATAAAAATCACTGACTCATTATGATTTACTTCCTCTCATTTGTATTTCCCATAATAGATCAGTGTTTCTTACTGCCTTCAGGAGCCCCTAAAGAAAGCATGCTAATTCTCTTTCAGTTGTTTGCTTTCCTATTGTCTGGTTCTGATTGTTCCTCTCTTTTCATGGTGGGCAATTATATCTTCTCATGGATTACATAGAGAAAATGGAAAGGGGTAGTATTGACTCCTAACATAAGAAACCATATTCTTAAAAAAATATTTTCAATTCATGTTACACAAATTTATGATGGGAAATTCATTGGTTTTGAATTCAGAGGAGAGGGTTTCAAGTCACATCTATGACAGTTACTGTGTAACAGTCATTTACTCTCCGTGTGCCTCATTTTCCTGATTCATCTAAAAAAACAGAAGAATGGAATTCTTGGATTTTGAGGTCCCTCTTTCCTAATATATAAATTGATATGCGTATTCATGATTTCTTATAATTTTTTCAGGTCTGTCATTGAACCCTGGACTACATATTGGTTACTCTTACATTTACCTGTTTTTCCTTCTCTTCATGCACAATTTCTATATGTCATATTGAGACTAGGTTGCCAAAGAATCACTACTATTTGAGATGAAGCTCAGGAGATTCCCTTGAATAGCAAGAGAGGTTCTCCTTTCTTCCTTGACCAATTTAGTCAGAGACTTTCTATCCCAGGTATAGATTGTTCTCCAAACATTATTTTTACTTGTTTTTTAAAAATCTGTGAAAATAGAGTTCCTGAAAGCATGAGAATAGACAATCCTAATAAAAACCTCTCTGGAAAATGTTTTGCACCTTATTTTCTTCTTCATATTTCTCAATTTGTCTCAATTTGTCAATTCTTTAAAACAAATCTTAAAGCTTCTTAACTTTAAAATTTGCATTGTTATAATAACTCTGAGTTAAGATTATCTTACTGATGGGAAGAAGCTGCATTTTGGTAAAGAAATAGTTCATATTATTATTCATGTTGACTTCATACATTGTCAATGTATTTAATAATTTTTTTCCAGTTAATGAATGATTGAGAAAATTGCAAACCTATTTTCTAGGAATGACAGCTTCTGCTAAATTTTTGCTAGTTTTCTTCCATGACAGTAATTTATGCAGATACAATTAAATATGCAAATTACATATGCAGGAAAATAGAATTTCATATAATGCACCAAGCAAGAATTCTGCCGCATTTATAATAGTTTAACATGCTTGACTTCTAGGCTTTGTGAAATCTATAGCTCATGAGGTGAATTAAAGGTTGGAAAAGAGAAGATGAACTTTCATGTTGCCAACTTAATGTTGTCAACTTATCATGCTTTATATATATTTTCTCAGTTAATGTTCACAATAACCTTGGGAGGTACATTTATAACTATTATTCTTTTTATCTAATACGGAAACTGTGACTCTAAAGAACATTAATCTTCTGCCTGTGAGAAATCTTTCAGTCAAAAGCAGAGCAGAAACTAATTCCTTTTCTTAATCCTTATCTTCTAAAAAGTGGAGCAACTTTGTAGTGGGTACAGTGAAGAGAACCTTAAAATCCTGAAGTAAGGAAGACCTGAATTCAAATCTAGTCTCTTAAATTTGGTAGCTGTGTGACCATTGGTAAGTCACTTAACCTTTGTTTAAGTCAACTTCAACTGTATAATTGAAATAATAATAGTATCTACCTCTCAGTGTTGTTTTGAGAATTAAAAAATATACATAATGAAACTCAGCATATTATCTGACATATTAAAGGTGCTTTAAAAAATATGTTTTGTATCTTCTTTTCCCCTTCTGATTCTCACCAAAGAATGACTGATTGTAGGAGAAAAGTTTATGGGAAACTTGAGAGAGATGGACTGAAGTAACTAGCCTATCTTAGATTTTATGATAAAGGAGGAGAAAGTTGGACTTAGTTTAACATGAAAGTTAGATTTTAGTAGAGGGGATTTCAAATATTCAAAGAAAGGATAGATAAGATCATAGGTCCACAGATTAAGGAGTTTAGATATCATCAAAAAGATCATTTAGTCTTTCATTTAACAATGAATCTATTGACATTTAGAGAGGTTACAGAATTTGTGTAATGTTACATAGGTAGTAAGGACATTTAATTCAAAGTCCTCTGATACCAAATTCAGTGCTTTTCCCACTGTACCTTACACATTGTACAATTAATGCCTGTCCTAGAGGAATACGAAGTTTTCAAGATGTCAGTTCTGAAGTCACAAAGATAAACAGTTCTGATGAAGAGGAAAAGGGAAAAAAAACACTTAAAGATAACAGTATGAATACAGAGGAGACTATCAGTTTGGATTTTAATAGTATGTAGAGGAGGTATGTCCAATCTATGGGTATAGCTGTTCTCTGGGCCTATTCAAACCTGCCACCATTGCATTTATTGGTGTGCTCAGGTTGCATTTCATTCATGAATAAATATTGAATTCTCTAAAGGGCTCTTAAGTGGACGCTCCTGAAGAAAATGGAAGAAAACAAATGCAGCCCAGGATAAATATCAAAATGTGACAAATAAGCTACCAAAACTATGAACAAATCCTGATTGGTTGTACAAAGGATAATCTCAAGCACATTCTTTACATAAGCTAGGAAATGGTTACCAACTTAAGACCAGAGTCACAATGGCAAAGTAAAGATAGGGGCTTGCCTTAGTTCTCTCCCCCAACCCCTCCAAATACCTTTTAAAAACTGACTCTAAACAAGTTCTAATATAGGGCAGAATTCAAAAATTATGTTGTAAAATGATTTCCAAGGCCAGGATAATTTAAGCTCAGTAGAAAAGATATGTTACATCAGGGTGAGAGAGAAAGTCCACAATCAGCAAAGCCAGCACAAACTGGAACCCAACAAATCAGGAGCAAACTTTGGGGCAACTGAATCAGTGGCAGCAATATCAATTTTCAGACCTCTTAGACCACAGACACTAAAACAGACACCAAAGAAAATGTAGAAGATTGACAAGAAAGGTCTATCCAGTCTGGTGAGAAGAGAAAACAGCCCAACACAGACCACACCAGCACAGTCCAGATTTCAGCAAACCAGGAGCAGTCCTTAGAATCAATGCTGCAGTGGCACTGAAGCAGGACTCTGTTGATATGTGCATACTCATATCCAAGTTACAGTTTTGGATGGCAGATCCATGAAGAGAAGGAGCACTGACAAACCAGAGTTTTTGGTTTCAGGGCATTTAAGACCCTTCTCATACTTCCTCCATAGAAAAGAGAACTCACAGACCAGAGTGCAGAAAACATGAATTATAAATACACCTTTCCTTACAACACAATGCCTTGGAAGAACTGAAAACTGACAGGGACTTGACAAAACTCCAAAAGCTTGGAACAGCTGATACTCTGCCCTGGAAGCAGAGTCTTTTTTTTTTTTTGACACAAAATTAAAAGTCAATTAATAAGCTTGCAAATGAGCAAAAAGCAGAAAAAAAAATCTGACCATAGAGAGTTCTATGGTGACAAGGAAGATCAAAACACATGCAATAAGAGAGCAAAATCAAAGCTCCTGCAACCAAACCTTCCAAGAAAAACAGGATTTGATCACAATTCATGGAAGAATTCAATTTTTTTTTGAAAGTCAACTAAGAGAAAAATTGGAAAGAAATGAAAGTCATTCAAGAAAATCATGAAAAGTGAGTCAATAGCTCGGAAATAAGAAACAAAAAAAACTGAAGAAAATAAGACTTAAAATATATTTAGTCAAAAGGTAAAAGAGGTACAAAAAATCATTGAGAAGAATATCTTAAAAATAGAACTGATAAAACATAAAAAGAGACACCAAAATTCACTGAAGAAAACAAAATCTAGGTCAAATGGAAAAGGAGGGACATAAATTCAGTGAAGAAAAAAATGCTTTAAAAATTAGAATTGAGCAAATATAACTAATGCTTTTATGACAAATCAAGAAACAATGAAACAAAATCAAAAGGAGGAAAAAATATAAAATTATGTAAAATATCTAATTGGAAAAACAACTTGCCTGGAAAATAAATCCAGGAGAGATTATTTAAAAATTATTTGAACTACTTGAAAGCCATGATCCAAGAAATTATCAAGGCAAATTGTCCTGATATTTTAGAATATGAAGGTAAAATAGAATTTAAAGAGTACCTTCTGAAAGAGATTCCAAAATGAAAATTCCCAGAAATGTTATAGCCAAATTCAAGAGCTCTGAGGTCAAGGAGAAAATACTGTGAACAAGAAGAATAAAAGCAATTCAAATATGGTGGAATCACAGCCAGAATAACATAAGATTTAGTAGTTTCTACATTAAAAGATCACAAAACTTGGAATCTGATATTCCAGAAAGCAAAAAGAGCTTGGAATACAATGAAGAATCACCTAACAATTAAAATTGAGAATAATCATTCAGGGTAAAAGATGGAAGTTCAGTGAAATAGGGGTCTTTGAAACTTTTCTGATGGAAAGACCAGATTTCTACAGAAAATTTTATCTTCAAATAAAAACCCTCTAGAGTAACATAAAAAGGTAAACAGAAAAGGGGTCTAATAAGATTAAACTGCTTACATTTCTACATGACAAGATGATACTGATAATTCATAAGAACTTTCTCATCATCAGGGCAATTAGAGGAATACACACACACACACATATATGTGTATATATATATATATATATGCATATATATATATATATATATATATATATATATAGAGAGAGAGAGAGAGAGAGAGCACAGGTGTCATTTAAACATAAAGGAATGATATCTAAATTAATAAAATAAAGAGGTAAGAAAGGAATGTACAAGGAAAAATTAAAAGTGAGTGGCTGAATGGAGTATATTATCTCACATGGACGAGTCAAGAAAATCTTTTATAGGGCAGCTAGGTGGCATAGTGGATAGAGCTCTGGCCCTTGAGTCAGGAGTCCCTGATTTCACATTTGCTCTCAGACACTTAATAATTAACTAGCTGTGTGACCTTGGGTTAAGTCACTTAACCTTTTTGCCTTGCAAAAACCAAAAAAAGAAACACAAGAAAAAGTTTTTAGCAGTAGAATAGAAGAGATGGGAGGTAAGGGAGAGTGAAGGAACTTTACTCTCATCAGATTTGTCTCAAAGACGCTCAATTTGCTATAGAAATATATCTTACCCTATAGTAAAGTAGGAGGGGAAGGGAATAAAAAAAGGGAAATCAGGCTTTTTAGAAGAGAGGGAAGATTGGGGGAGGCAGTAGTCTGAAATAAAACAAAACTTTTGATGAGGGTCAGAATGAAAGGAGAGAGAAAGAATAAATCAGGAGAATTAGATGGAGGGAAATACCACTAGCAATATAACTGAAAAATTCTGAAACAAGTTTCTGGGATAAAGATGTCATCTCTAAAACATATAGAGAGCTAAGTCAAATTTATAAAAATAAGAATCATTCCCTACTTGATAAATAATCAAAAGTTATAAACAGCTTTCAGATGAAGTAATCAAAACTATCTATAACTATATAAAAATATTCTAGCTCACTATCGATTGGAGAAATGCAAATTAAAATAATCCTTGGGAACTATCTCATACCTATTAAATTACCTGAAAGAAAATGACCAAGTGGTGGAAGAAATGTGGGAAAAATTAAAGCACTGTTTGAAGAGCTGTGAACTGATTCAACCATTCTGTAGAATTTAGAACTATGCCCAAAGGACTATAAAACAATGAAGTCCCTTTGATCTCACTGATCTGTATCAAAAAGGAAATAAAAAGCAAAAAAGGAAAAGGACACATATGAGTAAAAATATTCTTGTATCAATGAATTAGAAAATGAGGAAGTACCCATCAATTGAGGAATGACTGAACAAATTGTAGCATTTGATTTTCATAGAATACCATGGTACTATAAAAATGATGTGCATGAGTTGATGCAAAGTGAAATGTACTGAGTACAAAGTAACAGCAATATTGTGAAATGATCAGCTTTGAATGATTTGGCTATTTCTAGCAACACAAATATCCAAGTCAACTCTGAAGAAGTTATGATGAAAAATCCTATGCATCCTTGGAGAAAGATCTGATGAAAGAAAGAGCTCAATACAGATTGAAGCATACTTCTTTTTAACTTTATTTTCCTTGAAGGTTTTTTTTTTTAAATCTATACTTTCTTTCATAACATGACAATTTTAGAAAGCTTTTGCACAATTACACATGTATAACCTATATTGAATTGCTTTTCTTCTCACTGAGGGATAGTGGGAAGGGAAGAAGGGAAATAATTTACCATTCAAAGTTTTGAAAAATGAATGTTAAAAATTGTTTGTACATATAATTGGGGAAAATCCTAAATAAATTGAAGAAAAAAAGTTTTACTAGGGAATTCAAGAAGATCAAATAAGAGATAAGAATATTACTTTGTTTCTTGGGATTATGAAGTTAGATGATGGAGGGAATTGGAAAGAGCAAAACAAAAGATGGTTAATGAAGAATAACATTAAAAATTGAGTAATTGAGGAAAACTATATCTAAGGGGGCTGAAAGAAATGAAAGATGCATTTGCTGAGTCACTAACATTAGTTATCTTTGAAATATGAGGGAGATTATGTGGAAAAATATTAAAAATGTCTTTATAATTTCTCTAGACATATGAAGAAATATTATTTTTCTATAAACTCTTCCTAGAAAGGGTCCTTTGTAGGGTGGATCCTCAATGATTATTGAGACAAAAAAGGACCTTTAAATAGAAGATAATAACCGGAAACTTGACAAAAATATATCTTTCCTAGATAAAAACTGTAATTGACCAGGATTTTGATCAGGTTTATGGCATTTAATACTTAATAACTGACTTTCCAGCAAATATATATATATATACACATATATGTATATATGTATATATATACATACACACACATATGTATTCATCTATACATACATATATGTGCACAATACAATCTTAAGTTTATTATGCATTTTTAACATTTTCTCCATTTTTTAAAAGTTTGAACAATAAATTTACCTAAATTAAGCAAAAGTTCACACTGAAAATTTTATCAGTTTTCCAGAGCTCCAAACTGATTTCTTTAACCAACTAAGGACAATTTCCTCTCTCTCTCTCTCTCTCCTGAGAGTGTTCATTCTATAAGAGATACACTTTTACATTCAAACAGAGCAATTCAAACTGTCTCCAATTCAATTTGAATTCTGTATAGAAAGATGTAGGAAAAGTCTTATTGATTTCTCTGGGAGAGTGAGCTTGAAAATAGGGATATATATATATATATACATATATATGCTTGTTCAATTATGTAATGATAAGCCAGGTTATATTTGAAGCTATCTTTTCCTTGTTCAAGATTACTATAAATGTTACCTGTCTTGGAGCAGAGTCATGCTGGAATGCGTACCAATTTGGACAACTCTCTTCAAGCTAGAAATGGCTATCATTCATATTAAGGATTAAATTAAGTAAAACTTATTCTTGAAATTTGATATCTAAATTCAGATATTGAATCCATATTAATATTTTTCTTCAAAAAATAAAAAAAGCTGTCATAGGATCAAAGAAGGGTGGATGTACTAATTTACTCCTCCAAAAGAGGAAGTTGACTTTCTAAATTGAACCCATAAGTTTCATTTCAATTCCTAGTCAAGTTGCCATATCAAGAGATATAGCAATGAAAGAAAAAAATTTGGTTTAAAATATAAATTTTTTTGTAAAATTTTGCAGAGAAGGATAAAGAAACATTTGAGGTTTCCAAAAAACAAGAAATAACTTTGAAATTGGTGAGACAATTTGAGAATTAATGATTTCCAAGATAAATGATGAAAAAAAGCCAACTGGAATAGTGCATTAGCAAAAACCTTCATAAGGCAATTGACAAGATATATTAGAAATAAATGACAAGGTATTGCTCAATAGAATCTACAGGATATTGACTGAGTAAAATACTAACTTTAACTTCCTCAAATAATATTAAAAATTCTTTCACTTAGGAAGAAACCCTTAATCTACTAAGAAATATCATACAACACTGGAAGAAATCAAAGATAACGTTGAGAATATATTATTCTCAAAAGCTGCAAAGGAAATCACTTAGCAGTCTCAAAATAGCATATCCTACAAAGCTGAGTTTGACTAAAAAGTGGATTTTCTAAAGAAGGGAGGAGTTTCAATCATGCTTGCAGAGGAAATCAAGAGTAAGCAGTGCTTTTGAAATATAAATCCATCAAATTAAAATAGCTTAAATTTTTAAATGTCTGTATGTACAATATAAAAATAAAATTAGCAGATAAATCAGTCTAGCATTTGCTCCAACCTTTTACCTTCACCCTGTGTGTATCTCTCTGCTTCAAATGTGTTTCTTGTAAACAGCATTTTGTAGAATTCTGGTTTTTAATTCATTCTTCTATCTGCTTCCGTTTTATGGGAAAGTTGATCCCATTCACATTTACAGTTAAGATTAACTATTCTGCATCAAAGTTTAGGGTTTAGAAGGAAGAAATGTGTTCCTTGTCTTTTAAAAGATAGACATAGTCTGTTGTTCAATCAGGTTTGATTGCAACTCTACTTGGGGATTTCTTGGCAAAGATACTAGAGTGATTTGCCATTTTCTTTTGCAACTCATTTTACAAATGAGAAAAATGAAGTAAACTAGGTTAAGTGACTTGCCCACGATCACACAGCTCATGAGTGCTTAAACTCAGAAAGATGAGTCCTCCTGACTCGAGATCCATCACTCAATTTATTCTTTCATCAGTCACCCTGGTCTGAAGTCTTCTGAGCTACTTGACTGGAACATGGTTGAGGACCATGTAGTGAGTCAAATAAAAGTCTATGATTGGAAGAAAAGAGGAATGAGGAAAGGAAGGGAGAATTGACATAATACTTCACAGAATAGTGTATCACAAATGAAGGTCAATTAAACAAAGATGTTGGGATATGAAGCAAGGGTAGAGGGATCAGAAATACATTTTCCTTGATTAGACCCTAAAGACGGATATTAGAACTAGAACAAGTGACCTCATTATCAATTTAGTTCAAAATTCTCATTTTAAACATGAGAAAACTAATTGATCACAAATACCTTAGAACAGTCTTTGATTATTGTACTACTTGGAAGAGCAAGTGCATAATAGCTGATCATCACACAATGCTGCTATTAATGTATACAATGTTCTTCTGGTTCAATACACTTCATTCAACTTCAGTTCTCCCAGCATCAGTTCATACAAATCTTTCCAGGCTTTTTTGAAGTCTGGCCACTTGTGATTTCTAACAGAACAATAGTGCTCTTATCACATTTATGTAACACAATTTGTTCAGTCATTCTCCAATTAATAGGCATCCACTCAATTTCCAATACTCTGTCATTGGGAATAAAAAAACCCCTGAAATATTTTATACATGTGAACCTTTTACCCTTTCTTATTATCTCTTTGGGATACAGACCTAGTTGTGGTATTATTGGATAAAAAGAATATGTACAGTTTTATTGCCTTTTAGTATAGTTCCAAATGTTTTCCAGAAAAATTAGATCAGTTCACAACTCCACTAAAAATCTATTACTTTCTCAGTTTTTTTCCACAGCCCCTCCAACATTGATGATTTCTCTTTTTTGGCATGTTGGTCAATCTGATACATATGAGGTGGCACTTTGGAATTGCTTTTATTTGCATTTCACTTATCAATAATGATTTAGAGCAGTTTTGGGTATTAGCATCAATTAAAAAAATCATGATCATTATTAATTTTATTATTGATATAGTCAATTATGCTCATAGTTTTCCTAAGATTGACCTGTATTGAACTAATCCTGCATTCCTGCTATAAATGCTACCAAATCATAGTGTATTATCCTAGTGAAAACTTGCTGTAATTTTTTTGCAATATTTTATTAAAAAGGGTTGAATCAATAATATTCAATAGGGAAATTAGTTTATAATTTTTTTCCTCTCCTTTGACTCTTCCTGGTTTAGCTTTCAGTAACAAATAAATGTCATAAAAGGAATTAGACAGAATTCCTTCATCTATTTCTTCCAAATAGCTTATGTGGAATTGGAATTAATTGTCCTTTAAATGCTTAATAGAATTCACATGTGTATTCATCTGACCTTGGAGTCTTTTTCTTATAGAGTTCATTGATGAGTTGTTGAATTTCTTTTTCTCAAAAGGAGTTATTAAAATATTTAATTTTCAGTTTTGTTAATCTGAGCAATTTATATTTTTATAAATATTCATCCATTTCATTAGACTGTCAGATTTATTGGCAGAGAATAGGCAAAATAGCTCCAAATTATTATTTTAATTTTTTCCTTATTGGTGATGAATTCACCCTTTTCATTTTTGATAATGTTAATTTGGTCTTCTTTCTTTTTTGAAATCAAATTTCCAAATGCTTATCTATTTTATTAGTTGCTTGATAAAACCAACTCAGTTTTATTTATTCAATAATTTTCTTACTTTTATATATAATTCATCTCTTCTTTGATTTTCAGAATTTCTGATTGAATTTAATTGGGGATATGTAGTTTGCTCTTTTTCTAGTTTTTTTAATTTCATTGATCTCCTCTTTCTCTATTTTATCCATGCAAACATTTAGAGGTATAATATTTCCTCTAATAACTACTTTTCTTGTATTTCATAAGCTTTGGTATATTATCTCATTGTTCTCATTGTCTTGGATGAAATTATTAATTACATTTATGATTTTTTGTTTGATCATTCATTCTTTAAAAATAGGTTATTTAATTTCCAATTAATTTTAATCTATTTTTCATGACCTTTTATTAAATGTGAATTTTTTTCATCATGATCTGAAAGGATGCATTTAATATGTCTGCCTTTCTGTATTTGATTGTGAGATTTTATGTCCTAATACATATTCAATTTTTGTGTAGGGACCAAGTACCATAGAGAAGTTATCATACTGTCTGTTCCCATTCAATTTTTTCCAGAGACCTATGTTATCTAACTTTTCTAACATTGTATTCACCTCCTTAGCTTAATCCTTTATTTTTTGTTAGCTATATCTAAAACTAAGAGCAGGAGATTAAGATCTATATCTTTGTCTATATCTTTATGTAAGGCATTTGGTTTCTCTTCTAAGTATTTGGATGCTATTCCACTTTATGCATAAATGTTTAGTATTGCTATTACTCCATTATCAATTATTCCTTGTAGGAAGATATAGTTAACTTCCTTATCCCTTCTAATGAGACCCATTTTTTGCTTTTGTTTTCTCTGAGACAAGGATTGTTACTCCTGCTATTTTCACTTCAACTGCAGCATAATATATATTGCTTCAGGCTTTCACCTTTACTCTGTGTATCTCACTGCTTCAAATGTGTTTCTTGTAGAAAACATATTGTGGGATTCTGGATTTTATCCACTCTGCTACCTAATTCCATTTTATGGGACATTTATGGGATATTTCATCCTAATCACTCATTGTTACCCTACATCCTATCTCCCCTCCATTTGCACTTTTCTTTCTCCTTTCACCCTATCACTCCTCACCAGTGATTTGCTTCTGAGTCTTTCTTAATCTGCCCCCTTTTCATCAGTCTCTCTCCTTTTACTTTCCCCTTTTCTCTTCCTTTCTTCCTTTTCTTCTATTAGTCCCTCTTTCCATTTCCCTCTTTCCTTTCCTAATTCTCTAGAAGATAAGATAAATTTCTAACATAACAGAGTGTATATCTTATTACATTTTTGAGTGAAATCTGATAAAAGTAAAATTCAAGCAATTCTCCTTTCCTTTTTTCTCTCTACTGTAATATATCCTTTGAACCTTTACATGTGATGTAATTTACCCCATTCTGCCTTCACCTTCCTCCCATGCTAGTGCAATATCTTTTTTAATATCTTAATTTTAGTAAATCATCCTATCAAAATAAACATGCCCATATCTTTTTTCTAAATATATTCTCTTTAAAAGAGACACAGTTATCAAGAGATTTGAGTATCATCCTCCCATGTAGGAATGTAACCAGTTTAATCTTATTAAATAATATTCTTTTTCTTTCCTCCTATTTACCTTTTTTAGCTATCTTTTGAGACTCATGTTGAAGACTGACTTTTCTGTTCGGTTCTGTTTTTTTTTTAATCAGGAAAATTTGAAAGTTACCTATTTTGTTAATGTTCATCTTATTCTCTGAAAAAGTAAGTTCAGTTTTGCTGAGTAGTTGTTTCTTGGTTGTCATCCAAGCTCCTTTGCCATCCACAAAATCAAATTCTAGACCGTTTGATATTTTAATGTTGATGTCAGCCAAATCCTTCATAATACTGACTATAGTGTCTCATATTTTAATTGCTTTTATCTGACAGTCTGGAATATTTTCTCCTTGATCTGATAATTCTGGAATTTGCTTCCAATTGTTCCATGGCTTTTTTATTCACGAATCCCTTTCAGGAGGTGATTGGTGGATTCATCCAATCATTATTTTACTCCCAAGTTCTGGGATATCATGACAATTTTCCTTGATGATTTCTTGAAAGATTCTGTCCAGGTTTTTTTATTTGTTTGATTAACACTTTTAAATTTTATTTTCCAAGTTACATGTAAATGATTTTATTGATGTTTTACTTTTCCAAATACATGTTATGAAAGTGTTTTTTTCACATTTATCCATATGCCTATGCATATTTTTAAGTTACAAAATTTCCTTCCACCCTCCCTTCCCATTGTGTTAAGCATGCTTACAACTCTGTCATTTTGATATAAGGAATTAGAACTAAGGGAAAGAAATACAGAAGAGACATATTTTTAAAAAGTGAATGCAGTGTTCCTCAGATTTTGAAGAATTTTTAAAATCCATTTTGCTTTGTTTTTCTTCTCCTGGATGGGAATAGCATTGTTCATGGCCAGTCTAATAGAGTTGTCTTCGTACTCTCCACTGCTGAGAGCACTTGCATCCATTAAGGTTGATAATATCACAATATTGTTGTTAATGTCTACATTGTTCTCTTGGTTCTGTTCCCTTTGCTCAGCATCAGATGCTTCCATGCTTCTCTAGAGTCTGACCATTTATGGTTTCTTATAGGACAATAGTATTCCATAATATTCATGTACCTTAACTTGTTTAACTGTTTTACAATTTCCAATTTTTTGCCACTACAAAAAGAGCTGC
Organism: Macrotis lagotis; assembly: GCF_037893015.1. Classification (NCBI taxonomy): domain Eukaryota; kingdom Metazoa; phylum Chordata; class Mammalia; order Peramelemorphia; family Peramelidae; genus Macrotis; species Macrotis lagotis. The sequence goes on from NC_133658.1 coordinate 481,916,806, forward strand.
TATGAATATTTTGGACCATGTGGCACTTTAATCCATTTTTTATGATTTCTTCTAGTTTTAGGTCTGGAACTGGAATTTCTGGATTAAAGAGTATGAAGAGTTATATTGCTTTTTGGGCATAGTTCCACATTGCTCTTCAGAATGGTTGTATCACTTCACAACTCTACCAGCAATGCATTAATATCCCAATCCTTCCTCAACCTCTCCAACATTGATCATATTCCCTTTTTGTCATCTTAGCCAATCTGAAAAGGATAAGGTAATACCTTAGAGTTGTTTTAATTTACATTTTCTAATTAATAATGATTTTGAGCATTTTTTCATATGATTGTATATATAGTTTTCATTTCTTCATTTGAAAACTGTCTATTCATATCATTTGACATGGAAATGTTTTAACATTCATTTTCAAAACTTTGAGCTCTGAATTCTTTCCCTTCTTCCCATCCCATTCCCTCTCAATGAGAAGGCAAGTTATCTGATATAGGTTAAAAATGTGCAGTGATGCAAAATATTCTCATAATAGTCATGTTGTGAGAGTAAATATAGCCCCTCCCCTCCAAAAAAAGAGAAACCTCAATAAAAATAAAATGAAAAAGCATGCTTCATTTTGTATTCAGACACCATCAGTTCTTTAAAAAGAGTTGTCTTTCTCTCTGGGAATGAACAGTATTCTTTATTATAAATCCTTCAGAGTTGTCTTGGGTTACAGCATTGCTGAGAAAAGGTGAATCATCCACAGCTGATCATCCTGCTTTACAGATGTCACTTTGTATGTAGTACATTATCCATTGCATCTGCTCATGTAAGTGTTTCTAGATTTTACTGAGAGCATCCTGTTCAGCATAGCTTATAGCAGAATATTATTATCATATACCAGAGTTTGTTTAGCCATTCTCCATCTAATGGACATCCCCTCAATTTCCAGTTCCTTGCCACCAGAAAAGAACTGCTATAAAGATCCTTATAGATGTAGGTACTGTTCCTACCTGTTTTTCATCATTTTTGGAAAATAGACCTGATAATGCTATTGTTGATTGGATATGGATTTATAGTCCTTGGTACTGAGTTTCAAATTGTTCTAAAGAATTGTTGAATCATTTCCCAAGTCCTCCAAAAGTGCATTAATGATTCACTTTCCCTATATCCCCTCCGCCATTTGTCATTTTCTTTTTTTGTCCTATCAGTCAATCCAGTATGTATGAGGAAGTACCTCAGAATTGTACTAATTTGCATTTCTCTGATCAATAGGGAGTTAAGAGATCATTTTTAATATGACTGTAAATAGTATTTATAACCTCAGTTGAAAACTGTTAATATCCTTTGATCATTTATCAATTGGAGAATGGCCATTATTTTTTTTTATAAATTTGATTCAGATCTCTATGTCTGAGAAATGAGGTCTTTATTAAATAAATTTTTTCCCTATTCTAACTGTGGATAACTGTATTTGCCACTATCCTATCCCTCAGAAACACCATTTATTCCATCTTCTCTCTCCTTTCCCCTTTTCCTTCCTCAAAAGTGTTTTGCAGTAAAAAATGACAATAGTGATCATATAATTATTATATCATTTGATCACCATAAAAACCTCTGGGAGGTAGATCAATACATTCTAAAAATATTATGCTATACATAAGAAGACTAAGGTAGACAGGTGAAGTGTCTTGCTGAATATTATGCAATCAATGAATTTCTGAGACAGATTTGAACTCAGGTTTTCTGATGCATTTTAATACTAACTAGAAAATGTGATTGCCATTTATTTCTTATTGACCATAGTTATACTAATATGAAATACATCAAACTATAGATGAAATCCATAATTTAGTTTCAAAACAAAATTTCAATCAAATCAAGTTTAAATGAACAATCTCAAATAATAACATTTTGAACCTCAATTTTTGTCAGGGCCATTTAGTCCTAGAACTTCAAATTATAGAGTCTACTACTTTCAGTTAGTTTTTTTTGACGAGTTTAAATGGCAGTCTGATTGTACTTCCCTCCTATAATGATTAAAATATACCCATTAGTGGTCTTTCAAGGATAGAATTTTGATATTCTAAATTTAATTCATTGTTGAAATTATATTTCTATATTTTCCACATCATAAGAAATATTTAAAGTTTCTCATATTCTTATCTCAATGAGATCAAAACTTTTCTTAATCTTCTTTCCAAACCTATAAAACCCTTTCAATTTCAAGTCCTACTAGTTTAAACTTTCTCCCTTCTTTTGTCTTTTTCTTTGATATAAGTCCTTCAAAATCGAACCTTTCTAACACTTCTCTTATTTTTTTAATTCATCTAGTTTTTATTTCACATTCATATCCCAGACTATGTATATATCTTATATTCACTCATAAATTTTCAATTTATAATTTAGCACATTTTTATTATACAATATTATTTACTATAATAGTTTTGTCTTTGGGATTTTAGAAAGATATTATTTCCTACTTTGTCTAAACATTTAAATTGTTATATAATTTACAGAAGAAAATAGTGCAGTAACATCAAAACATTCTTCCAAAATAAATTTTACTTTCTTTGTAGCTGCTCCCTGATTTAAATAAGTTTCTTTTGTTATAGTCAGGGAAAGAGTTAAGTCATCTGCTTCTCAGGGGCTAAATTCTTCAGGTAAAAGATAATGATTGTCTTAGTGACGTTTCTGTGTAACTTTCACAGTTTTATTTTTGATTTTCCTTAAAACAAATTGTACAGAATGTTAACTGAAAGTACACTAAAACATTTCAGGATTTATAAAAAGAGTTCAAGCCTTAATTAGGAAATTCATAATATTAATATTGCATTGTCACAAATTTTGTGTATAATCATTTAATAATGCCATAGATTTCTGTCTTCTTGGAACAAAGATTACCTTCCCTGTTATCTGCGCTTTCTTTTCTGTCTCTCCACCTTGGACAGGAATTGGAATGTAGAGAAAAGAGACATCATTTCTGAAAGTTTTTAAAATTCCACAAAAAAAGTTTTCACTCTTTTTCCTGTGGCTTATGAGACAAGAAATAATTATAGAATCAATAACTAAAGAAGTTTTTCCTTCTTATTTCTCAATGAAACTTTAATAATAAAAGGGTTAGTATACACAATATTTTAAAAGAGGTTTCAATTTTTTATTTGGAAAATTGAATTTTCCTTCTTCCAGTCAAATTTGAAATCCATCAAGATTCTTAAAGGTCTTTACCAATCTCTGTATTATATGAGGGCTCTCATTTTTAGTTACCTATTTCTGAATATGAAATCTGTTTATACACTTATTAAGGACTTCCCTAAAGTGGGACCACTGGCCCTGGAGTCAAGAGGACCTCAGTTAAAAAAACAAAAACAAAAACAAAAACAATAAATTATAAAAAAGAAAAAACTGAGAGTCACTCTGACTCTCAGGGCAAACCTCCATGAAGAAGTCCTTACTGAAAAAAGATAACCTAGAGTGATCTAGGGAGTTCTTCTAAAAGGCTTTCCCAGGGGTCCTTCTTTGATCTGGCTAAAAGTTCATCAATTGTAACAAATGAGCTGAAACTACTGGACAAATTAAACGTGAGAAAACAATTTGTTGCAAATGCATACAGTCTGCAAACAAACCAGATTTTTGCCCTCAAACAGGTATCCAAAACCTAAAAAAAAAACTACAAGGGTTTTATAATAATTGGAGAACAAAAACAAAGCAGGCATTATATATCAGACAAAAATAGTTATATATTTGCTAAAAAGAGAATAGTATTGAGTCCAATTTCTTATTGGTGTAATGACTATGCTTTCCAGGGTTAGAGGATGTTGTTTGGATGTATCCACCTGTATTCTGCAGAACAATTAGAGGTAAAATAAGAACTGATTTTCTTTTCTCTTTTTTTGCAAGGCACTGGGGCTAAGTGACTTGCCCAAGGTCATACAACTAGATAATGTTTAAGTGTCTGAGGTCAAATTTTAACTCAGGTACTCCTGACTCTAGAGCTGGTAATATATTTACAATCTGCCTAGCTGCCCCAAACCTGATTTTCTTGAAATGGCATAATTTACAGGAAAATTCAACCTAATGCAGGAAAACAAAACTTAATTCAAGCAGCCATGCAAAGTGTCAATGATGTTTAAAATGGAGTCAGTTTGGTTTTCTCAAAATGAATTTATTAATATTAATATGACTTCCCTCAGTGCTTCACCCTTTCCTGAGAAAGCACCCATTATTAAAAACACTTGAATTCCAATTCTTTCCAGTTGTCTCTCAGATATTTTTATCCCTTCCCACAATCTTCCTTTCTCTCATCTCCTCCACTTTCTCCTATCCCCTTCCCCTCCTTCTTTCTTCCAGGGTAAGATAGATTTCTATACTCAGTTGAGTATGTATGCTATTCCTTTTCTTGTCCAATTTTGATGAGAGTAGGGCTCACTCATTTCCCCTTAATTTTTTCCTCTCCCACTCAACTGTAAAAAGGTTTTCTTAATTCTTTTATGTGAAATAATTTAACCTCTACCTCTTTTTCCCTTTCTCCTAATACATCACTCTCTCATTCCTTAACTCTCTTTTTAATATTTTATATTCAGTTCCCACCTGTGCCTTATCTATATATATATATATATGCTCTTTAAAAACTTCCCTAATAAACGAGAGAGTTCATATAAATTATCATTGTTATCTTCCCAGAAAGGAATATAAGCAGTTCAACATCAAGTCCCTTGTGGTTTGCCTTTCCTGTTTATCTTTTTATGCTTCACTTGAATATCACATTTGAAAATAAAATTTTCTGTTCACTTCCAGTCTGTACATCAGGAAAGCTTATTGTCCTCTATTTCACTGAATATCCATCTTTTTCCCTGAAAGAGTTTGTTCAATTATGCCGGGTAGTTGATTTTTTGTTGGTAATCCAAGCTCTTTTTCTTTCTGGAATATCATATTCCAAACTCTATGATCCTTTCATTAGAGGTTGCTAAATCTTGTGTTATCCTAAGTGTGGCTTCATGATAATTTAATTGTTTCTTTCTGGCTAGTTGCTTGCAATATTTTCTCCTTTACTTGGGATTTCTGAAATTTGATTATAATATTCCTGGCAATTTGCATTTTTAGCATCTCTTACAGAAGATAATCAGTGGATACTTTCAATTTCTCCTTTATTCTCTGCTTCTAGAATATCAATGCAGTTTTCCTTGATAATTTCTTAAAAGAAGATGTCTAAGCTTTTTAAATTTTTAAATCATTTCTCCTGAATCTGTTTTTCAGGTCAGTTGCTTTTCTAAAGGGATATTTCACATTTTCTTCTAGTTTTTCTTTCTTTTACTTATGTTTATTGTTTCTTGATTTCTCACGAAGTCATCAGCTTCCCTTTGATTAGTTCTATATTTTAAGATATTAGTTTCTTCAGTGAGTTTTGTAATCTCCTTTTCCATTTGGCCAATTCTGCTTTTTAAGACATTCTTCTCTTCATTGGTTTTTTGGATCTCCTTTCTCATTTGGTCCAGGTTTTTACCATGTTACTTTCTTTAGTATTTTTTTGTGTCTCCTTTCCTAAGCTGATGATTTGGTTTTCATAATTTTCCTACACTCATTTCTCTACTCAATTTTTCCACTAATTTCTTACTTGAACTTCAAAATTCTTTTTGAGCTCTTCAACAATCTGAGATCAATTCATATTTTTTCATGAAGACTTTGATGTAGAAGTTTTGAGTTTATCTTCTTCTGAGTATTTTTTTTTTGATCTTCCTTATCCCCATCACAGTTGTCTGTAGTAAAATTTTTTCTTTTGTTGCTTGTTCATTTCCCTGGTCTATGATTTGATTTTAACTCTTTATTAAAGTGAGGCTCTGCTTCCAGGGTAGAAGACATACTGTCCTAAACCTTTGTGGATTTTTGCAGTTGTTTTCAGAGATATTTCTAGGGACCTGCATGTTTTCAATTCTTCCAGGATAATGAGAGGTTGTGACTACTCTCCTGGTCTGTGTTCAGGTCTGTAGGTGACCACAGCTCTGCCCTGAAATTGTGAGAAAGGTCACTGGTCCATTGCAGCTGTAAACTTTTTTGTTTCTGCTCCTCTTCCTGGGACTAGGGTCCCAAACTGTTATCTGCATCTGTGCATGGGTAAAGTAATAGAGTCCTGCCTCAGTGCTAGCAAAGAGACCCCTGTAATCTCCTTCTGACACCCCCCCCCCCCACTATTTGTGGGCTCCAGAAGCAGCTGACTCTGATGAGTCAGTAGCTGCTAAGACCTGCTCCTGATCTGCCAGGGTCAGATCTGCACTCTTGAGACTTGTACTCCATAGTACCACCCCAGTGCTGAGGACTTTTCCTGCTGACTTTCCAAGGGGTCCTTGGCAATCTCTGGGCTACAGAAATTACCACTGCTTTCACTGACCCAGGTACCCTGCTCTCTTCCTGGCTTACTGGTGTGGTTCACCCTAGGGTGGCCTGCTCTTCTCTGTGCTTCTTTTTCACTCCAGTACAGCTGACCCTTCTCCCCAATCATCCAAGTTGTCTTGGACTGGAAAATTGTTTCACTTAATCTTTTTGTTAGTTGTGCCAGTTTAGAATTTGCTAGGTATTCATGATTTAAAGGTATTTGGAATAGTTTTCGGGAGAGCTCAAACAATTTCCTGCCTTTAATCATCACCTTGGTTCCTTCCCAGGCTCTTTTTGTTTATCATAGTTTTCTGGATCTCTTTTTCAGGTAATTTTTTCCCCCCAATTAGATCTTTTACATTTTCTTCCATTATTTCATCTTTTTTTTGGTTTTGCTTGACTGATTCACGATGTCTGACAAAGTCACTAACCTCAAGGAATTATTTTCTCCTTTTAGTTTTACTTCTTTTTTTACCATGTGATCAATTCTTTTTTTAAAGGACCTGTTATCTTTTTTCATCGACCCAATTGTATTTTTTAAATTATTATTATAATTGTCTTTATTAAATATTTTATTTGAATTTTACAATTTCCCCCCCCCAATCTGTCAGTCTTTACTTTGTTTCCATGTTATAGATTGATCCAAATTGTGTGTGATGAGAGAGAAATCATATCCTTAAGGAAGAAACAAAAAATATAAGAGATAACAAGATCAGACAATAAGATATCTGTTTTTTATTCTAAATTAAAGGGAATAGTCCTTGAACTTTGTTCAAACTCCGCCACTCTTTATCTGGATACTGATGGTATTCTCTATAGCAGACAGCCCCAAATTGTCCCTGATTGTTGCACTGATGGAATGAGCAAGTTCATCAAGCTTGATCATCACCCCATGTTGCTGTTAGGGTGTACAATGCTATTCTAGTTCTGTTCATCTCACTCAGCATCAGTTCATGCAAATCCCTCCAGGCTTGCCTGAATTCCCGTCCCTCCTGGTTCCATGACATACATATACCACAGTTTGCTAAGCCATTCCCCAAATGAAGGACATTTACTTGATTTCCAATTCTTTGCCACTGACCCAATTGTATTTTTTGAAGGAATTATTTCTTTCTGCATTTGCCCAATTGTACATTTGAAGGCTTTATTTTCTTGTCAATTTTTGTGCTTCCTTTTGCAAAATGTTGAATTTCTCTCGTATTTCTTTCCTCAATTTTTCTTTTAGATTTTTAAAATTCTTTTGAACTCTTTCAAAAAAATATTTTTAGACCTGGAGATCAATTCATATTCTCCTCTGCAGCTTAACATATATTATTTTTTTCAGCCATCCTTTTCTGAGATGTTTTTCTTTTTCTCCATGGTAAGTTTTTATAATCCCAACTTTTCTCAGACTTTTCTTACTCATTTGTTGCTTTTTATCCAGGGCACTGTCCCAAGCTTGTTATATTAGGGGATTGAATACATGTGACTTTGTTGGTTTCAGCTCACTGACCTGGGCTCTGTCCCTGTTCCCCTTCCACCTGAGACAGACTGGAAAATGCTGGAAAGTACTGGAAAATACCCCACTCTATTCTTTTCTGTCTTCTGTCACTCTAGAATCAGTTTAGAGGGAAGCTCAGGAGAATTTAAATAAATTTTGGCTTCTCTCTGTCATTTTGTCCCTGATTCCTAAAAACAATCTTCTGGTGTACTAGGACCTGTGGATGAAGAAAGGCTGGACCTTGCCACCTTCCAGGGCTTTCTGTCATCCCTTTGTATCTCTAGCCCTGAGATCAGGTGGGGTTTGCTGACCTGACCAAATTGAGAGAAATTTTGCCAGTAAGGGATCTTCACCAGACTACTGATGAAGCAGCAGTCAGTCTGTAGTCAAATTATTCTTTATGTAGAATTTATATATTGCTTAAACATATGCTATAGAAAACTATGACACCTCTTTTTAAATTTGTGCTAGCTAGTTTTTTTTTGCATTGGGGAGTTGGGATTTGGGGAAGGCATATGTTGAATTATAATAGAACTTACATTCTAATGTGGGGAAAATATGGGCATATATAGCTATATATGATATATATATATATATATATATATATAGGTGTGTATGTGTGTGTGTGTGTGTGTGTGTGTGTGTGTGCAAATACAGTATGGCTTTGTGAGGTAGGGTACCCACAATTGGAGGATAGAGAACTAATACTCAGCTTAGTTATTTCTTCAACTTTGGTTAGCCCTTGTTTAGAATGTGATTTATAGAACTGCCCTATGATCATCACAATGTAATTTTGCTATTAAAATTTGTTTAACCTTTGTTACAATGGAATGTGATTTCTAGGAGCTGGCTCTCCCCAAATTGAGCTAATATAACTAAATTGTTTCTTCATGGATGTCTCAGTGTGTTGTGCAGTGATTCTGGGTTTCGAATACTATGCTAAAAAAACTACAAATTCTACCAAACTGAAAAGGTTTCCAGACAAGTTCACACCACAACCTGTATCACCCTTCAGAGCCAGAAAAAAATCTTCACAAAATTAATGGCTTCTTAGCAATGAAACCTAGGTCCTTCACAACACTTGAAATAAAGGAAAAGATGAAGTGTTTCTATCCTAGGAGAGGGGCCAGAATTTCATTCATTCATTCATTTATTCATTCATTCAAATATTTATTTATTTATCCATTCATCCATCTATTTATTTCTTTATGTATTTACTTACTTATTTACTTATTATTCATTCATTCATTCATTTGATCATTCTTTCATTCATTTAATTCATTTATTTGATTAATTAATTGATTTATTCATTTTTTATTTGTTTATCTATTTATTTCTCTATCTATCTAATTTATTTATCTATCTATTCATTCATTCATTCATTCATTTATTTTTATTTGTTTATTTATTAACTTTACTATTTTTCCCCTAATCTCACTTTCCTCCCCTCACCCCCCACAGAAGACAGTCTGATAGTCTTTATATTGTTTCCATGCTATACATTGATCAAAATTGAATGTGTGGTGAGTGAAACCATATCCATAATGTAAAAATGAAATTATAAGAGATAGCAAAATTATATAATAAGATAATGCTTTTTTAAAATAAAAGTAATAGTCTTTGGTTTTTGTACAAACTTCACAGTCTTTCTTTAGATACAGATGGTTTTCTCCATCATAGGTACCCAAAAATTGTTCCTGATTGTTGCACTGATGGAATGAGCATGTCCATTAAGATTGATCATCAACCCAATGTTGCTGTTATGATGTACAATGTTCTTCTGGTTCTGTTCATCTCACTCAGCATCAGTTCATGCAAATCCTTCCAGGCTTCACTTAATTCCCATCCCTCCTGGTTTCTAATAGAATAATAGTGTTCCATAAAGTACATATACCACAATTTGTTCAGCCATTCCCCAATTGATGGACATTCACTCAGACATTTGGGTCTCTTTTCAATTCTTTGCCACCACAAACAGAGCTTCTATGAATATTTTTGTACAAGTGATATTTTTATCCTTTTTGATAATCTCTTCAGGCTATAGACCCAGTAGTGGTATTGCTGATCAAATGGTATGCACATTTTCATTGTCCTTTGGGTGTAAGTGCAAATTGCTCTCCAGAAAAGTTAGATGAATTCACAGCTCCACCAACAATGTATTAATGTCCCAGATTTCCCACATTCCTTCCAAATTTGATCATTGTCCTTTCTGGTCATATTGGCCAATCTGATATGTGGAGATGGTACCTCAGACATGCTTTTATTTGCATTTCTCTAATCCATAATGATTTAGAGCAAAGAATTTAATTTTTTTAAATGAATAATATTTTCTAACTTCAGAAGTCTTTCCCAGTATTTCTTAATTCTACTGCCTTCACTGTTGATTCTTTCCAATAACCTGTCTATAACTTGCTTGTAAATAGTTATTTGCACAAGTTGGGCAGGCCTTGAAAGAGAGAGGGAATGGGAGAAGGGTTTGGGGATTAACCTCCTGAGATTAACATTTGTCCTTTATTAGGACAGACTCTGATAATTCATCTAATTATTACTTTTAAGGCCAAACTCACAGAAATTCTCTCTCTCTCTCTCTCTCTCTCTCTCTCTCTCTCTCTATATATATATATATATATATATATATATATATATATATATATATATATTCTTTTTGATTATTCCATTATTGAATTGGAAACTTCATTGAAAGGCATGTTTTATACACTCCCCCCACGTAATATCCCTTTCAATGAAGTTTCCAAATCAATAAAATCATAGATCTCTTTGATGAAATGAGTAGTCATATTAAATGTTTATATGATGTATAAAATATATTAAGTATATATGTAAAATATATAACATATAGACATATATACACACACAAAATAGTCTTTCAATTAGTATGCATACACATGCATTTATACATACATAGATTGGGTCAATGAATATATATATATATATATATATGTCTGTAAACTGTATGCTGGTATATATATATGTATATGCATATATGTGTATAAATATATGTATCCATTATATGCGAAGCATGATTTATGGACAGAATTATTATTAATTTTCTTTTTTTGTACAGATCTTGGAATAGAACTCAGTCAGGATATAGTATAACAAATAGAAATTTCTCAGACTCAACCTCAATTTGAAATTTATTATTATTATATTAGTGAAACAACTTAATTACTTAAAAAATTAATTATTTTATCTTTCTATTATCTTTCCACTTAACTTTATGCTTTCCTTGTATCTGGTTTGCTTGCTTGTTTAGCTGAATTTTGTTTTGATTATAGATCTGCTATGCCTTAATTTACCTTTTGCCTTTTGAACTTTAGCAATTGTTCAGATTGGCAGGTACTGAGAACTTCATGGAACACTGGGAGCAGTGTCCTATTGTATGGTTTGCTGACAAGGAGGAATCAGGCTCATATATGAATTTTCTTTTTAATTCACTTTGTGTATGCTATTTTTCCTCTTTTAAATTTGCGTGGTTTAGTTTCAGTTTCCCCCTCTATTGTGAATGAGTTTGTTTTTCTATAATTAAGTTATGGATGCCCCAACTCTGCCTAGCTACCCTTTCTCCAGGCCATCTCTGAATTAGGTAGGAGCCATTCAGAATAAAGGGCTAAAGGGAGGTTTCTAATCTTCACCATACTGTCCATTTTAAAATGGTTTTACATTTTTTCTTTTTTTTCCCATTATACTTTTTCTCCCTTTATTTATATTATCTGATTTTTCAACATTTGTCTTGAGGTTTGGATTTTCATTAATTACACCATTTCCCCATTACTTTTTCTATGTTTTGATTCCTTGTTGCTTTTCTTCTTCTTCTTACTCCTTTCTTGATTTGGTTTTAGAGATATTTTTGGTAATCTGATATTAATCAGGTTTTGTTTTATTGGTTTCTAGAGTTTTATACTTCCTCCCTCTCATTACATTTCCATGTTTTCTGAGGATACATTCTAGTTCATTTGGGTCTCTTTTCAGTCCAGAGATGTGAAAGTGGGTATGGTTCCCTTGGCAAGCACTTTGTAATCTGGAAGTCCTCAATGTGGCCCATTATATCTTTAATAATTATTCTTCGTAATTACTCATCTGGGCTTGCTGTGATAACATCACTATTGTAGTCTCCTATATTTCCTACTCTTCCTTCTATTTTCATTGCTCCTTGGCTATCAGTAAATTGCAGCTAATATCTATTAGAAACCTGGTACTGTGGAAAAAAGCATAGGACTAGGAATGATGAAACCTGGTTCTGTTTTACCATGAACTGGTTCTGTGAACCAGTCACCTAGCCAAGTCACTCAAAGGTTTAGGCTGCAGGTTCCTCTTCTTTAAAATGAGAAGATTGGTCAACACTGCTCCTTTTAGCTTTCACATTCTATACTGTTCTTATGATTTTACTTGGTGGAATGGCTCAAATTACTATAAAATACCATGTCTTTTTCTTCAAATATCCCTATCAGCAAAGAGTTAGTTTGATATGATTCTTAGGGGGTCAGTTATGGAATTGGGAAGATGGGTTCAAATTCATCTCTCTGATATTCTGGTCATGTGACCTTGGGCATCACTTAATCCCTTTATTCATTAGGCCACCTTATTACTATATGCTGCAGAGAAGGCACCAATCTGTATTTTACTGGGTTTTGTCACCTCGTGTTCCCTACATCAATAAAATCTATTTTTTTCTTTTTTTGTTAAGTCATTTTCAGTTGTTTCCAATTCTTCATAACCTAATTTGAGATTTTCTTGGCAAAGATCCTGGAGCAGATTGCTATTTCTTCTACAATTCATTTTAAACAGGAGAAAATAAGATAAACAGTATTAAGTGACTTGCCTAGGGTCATGCAGTTAGTAAGTGTCTGAGGTCAAATTTAAATTCAGGAAGATGAGTCTTCCTGACTCAACCCTACACTCTAGCCACTATGTCAATTTAGTGTCCCCCCAAAGTGCTTCCTAATAATAGATAACATTTATATTGTTCAGAGATACTGAATCAGTTTGACAATTCCTTCTCCAGTTTACTTGACAGATGAGGAAACTGAAAGTATCAGCTTTAAATGGCTTGCCCAGCATCACACAGATGGAGTCCAGTTTTGATCTCAGTAAGCTAAGTCTTCCTGGCCCCAGGTGTATCCACACTACCACCTAGTTATCCTTATAGGTAGATATGAAATTCATGTATATGTCTATGTGTGTGTGTGTGTGTGTGTGTGTGTGTGTGTGTGTGTGTGTGTGTGTAAGAGAAAGTATCTTTATACTCTTTCAGAAGAAGTAGTACTTTTCCACAACTTTATAGAATGTGCCTCTAGTTCACACACTAACTCCCCAGGTTGTCTGACTTAGAAAAGAGTATGGGATGTAGGAGAAGGGGAAAAGGGAAAACATGCACATGGACAACCATGATGATCATTAAATAAGATTTTGGGAGTTGGGAGAATGTTTTATGTATTTATTATTTAACAAGAAATCAGCTGGATACACACACACACACAGACCCACACAGTTTCTGATAACATGTGTATTTATTTGTATTCAGAAATACAAATGTTAGAATCAAAATACAAATACAAAGATTGACCTAGAGAACAGCCCTATTCCTTAACACAGAGTCATGTGGAAATCTAAATCTTTTCAAAGGGAGAAAGTTGCAGTTTGGAGAAGGTGAGCAGATGAAGCGGGTGTCCTAGGAGAGTTTTCTGGATCACTTGGTGGGTAGTGAGCAGTGGACTTCACAAGGGTGGGCAATCTAGGCTAGAATGGCATACTAGCTCTACCTGTATTGTCAAGGCACATTGGGCACAGGATTTTACTTTCATTTTTACTACAACACCACAAGCTGTACTCCTAGTGAAGGAATCACACATCCTCAAAAGAACAGATAAGAAAAGATTAGAATCACTATTCTTTGAAACAGTTCCATCTGGCATCATCAACAACTGAATTTGTTTTATGATCCAGATTCGACTCATAACACAGAAGTCACACATCCCTCACATACAGTGAAGGATCAGAAAGATGTTATTTGAGGCAGCATGGTGTCGGGGGATTTAACACTGGCCCAGGGGTTAGTCAACCTGGGTTCTAAGACACTAGCTAGCTGTATGACATCAGATGAATTATTTTATTTCTGCAGGCCTCTGTTTCCTCATCTGTAAAATGATGGGGTTGGAAAAGATAATTTTTCAGGTCCCTTCTAGCATTCCAGTTCTATGATCCCCTTTCTCTTACTCTGATACAACAATTTGAGTTTTTCTTAATCTTTTTTACAGTCATCACTAGTTTCACTTTAATAGAATATGAGATGTTACGATGGGAACATCTACCTAGATAGGTTTTGCACTAGGATGCTTGGCACAGTGCCTGGTGAATGGTAAACACAAATGCTTGCTGATTTAGTTTTCTTTTTTGAGATTAAAAAAACTATCTGGATATCATAATATTTTATATATCTGCATCATCTCATTTATAAGCAGAGTCCTTTGTCATGCAACTGTTTGAATTCTATTGCAGGTTTCCATGTTTCTGTGAGACTGAGTAGACTTGATTCTTTGTCAACTTTTGCCTGAAAGGTCCCATCTAAATAATCTCTCCCAAAAGACTATTTGCCAATATAATAATGGGTTTTATTTTGTTCTTCTTTGAGTAAATATGATTGGTATTAAACCTTTAGGGGTTCTCAGAAAGCAATTCTAAAGCATAATAGTTTTATGTTCTTTCTCACAAACTGTCTCTTTTTTTTTGGTACTCAGAACATTTTTTGTCTTGATTAGGCATTGCAGGAAAAAAAATTCAGCCTTTTCTTATAGTTAAGAAGACCTGAATTCCAGTCCTACCCACATTAGTGCTGATAAAAATCAGTATGTACTCCAGGAAAATCTTTATAGGTTAGATTCTGGACTGTATCATTGGAGGGAGTTCCATCCTATGATGACTTGACAGGTCTAGATTCTGTTCCCACCCAAATACACTTGCCAATGGCTCAGAAATCTCAGTGAAAAAATTGTACTCTTAACAATCTTAAAAGGAACTCAACAATAGATTGTAGGAGGAAGTTTTCAACATTTCCATTTTAATGTATTCATTTCTCAATGAGGAATCGAGTTTTCATTTTCCCAAGAAGGATTCTTTCTCATCATCAATGTAAATTGAGAATCAGGACTAAAGATCCTGTAATAACTAATAGACTCATAGGCATAATAGGAAATCCAAAGATGAGTTGGCCTTTTCAAATAAGGACTAACTCGAGAGCTGCAATTCTTCACCAATGAACTAGAATTACTGTTGTCAGTGTGGGTCATGGCCTTTCCAATTAATCTAGCCATAGACACCTGAAAATTACTGTTATTCCTTAACCCTTACCAAGTTGACAGAGATCCATATATGTTAAAATTATTTTTGAAATGTGTTTCTAATGAAATGGACTATTAATGTCTGCCAATGTAATATAAAATGCCAAATTTTTCCCTTTTGGGCTTAACCATTCTCAACACAGTGTATATTATCCTGGAGGACTGTCTGGAACTTTATCTTTCAGGAGCCACGTTACCAGAGGCAAGTTCATTTTCTTCTAGTAAACCTTGGTTACTCCTCTGCTTACTCTACAGTTACTACTGAGTTCCTAAAGTGAGGGAAGGGAGATAGTGGAGGAGCTACTAGGTCAATATTCTAAACTTTTCATCTGACATTCTAGGAAATACTAAATAACATTATCAAGACTTGAATGGCATGGAGTTGTTTTTTTTTTTTTTTTTGAGCTTCATCTCTATTCATTTCCTTTCCTGCATCAGTGAAATACTCCTTTAAAAGAAGCTGCAATAGGTCATTTCCTGCTTTATTCTTTTCCTTGTAATTATGACAGAGAAAGAAAAGATTATTTTTTTTAAAACAAATATTGCACCCTAGATGAAATGTTTGCTACTGGTCTATTGATCCTCCTAGAAGTCCAAGGGTTCAAAGATTTGTACCCACTAACAAAAAGATATGCCATAGCCAACCAAAATGAACTCTAAGATGAAAAGAATCATTTAGTATTAGAAATCACCCCCTCCTAGAATATAAAAAAATAAAGCATCCAAGAAAAAAATTATCAACTGATAGGTAGATCTATGTAACATATAAAAAAGTGAGCTTTTATTACTACTGCCTAAATAAGACCCATTTCTTCTTAATAAAAAGTTCTGAAGAAATAAAAGAGAGATGAAAAATGGCCACAAAGGACAACAGAGATAAAATTGAAATTAATTTCAGGAGACTTGAGTATGAATTCAAGTTCAAACTCAGTTGTATGTGATTGGTAAAGTCAATTCATCTCTGTGAACTTCAACTTCCCCATCTATAAAAATGAGGATACTTACATTATTTATAGAAGTGTCATAAAGAAAGTGCTTATGAAACTGAAATGCTATATATATTCAGTTCAATTCAACATGCACTGACTGATTTGTTGTTGAGTGTAAATCCAAGGACCAAGTATGGGAGAAGAAGTGAATATTAAAAAAGATAGTTCCCTACTTGTAGAGTTTGTCAACTCGCATATAATATAAATGTGAGTTATTATCATTGATATTATTATTATTATCATATAGCCTTAATAGGACAAAGAATTTAGGAAGCTGAAAAACAAAATGAGAACACTGAAAGGTGGAAATAAACTGGGAAATGGAGCATCCAAGCTCCAAATAGAAGAAAAAGCTGGAATTAGAATATCACAAAGAAAACTCAAAAGTTAAAACCTCTAAATTCAATTATTTCTCCTAAGCAAAGTAAGATTAAACTGTTCAAATGCTTATGAAAAAGTTAAGGAAATTTGCTGAATAAGGAAAGAAGAATGACTTGAAAGAAGAAAAACTCTGTCATAAATGGAAAGTTCAGTTATTCTATGAGTTGAAAAATATTTCTCTAACCTTTTCTTTGCCCCTCTGTAAGGAGAGGAAAGCAGATGACTAGACTGGAAAGAAAGTAGTGTAAACTAGAGTTGAGGAATACCTTGATATAATGAGTAGAATTACTAAGAATCCAAAAGGGTAAATATAATGAGCAATTTTATAAGGGGAACATTGGGACCAGAAGAAAATCTTGTATCTGATTCACAGATCAACATAGCTCTTTCCCTAAAATAATAGAAAGAAACCAGGTATTGAGTACCAAGTCACCTATGAGGAAAAGAAGTAGATAGGAATTGGGGTTGATCAGTTAAACTGAATTGATCTCTATCTGAATAAAAGCAAAAGGACATTTAGAGAAGCCTGATCATTCACACACACACACACACACACACACACACACACACACACACACACACACACATACAAACACACCCCAGATAGATCTATGACTAAATCAAAATTTAACTTAAAAATGAAATTAAAATTTTGGTTGAATTAAAAATTAAAAAGCAATTAAAAATTAATTAAGAGAATAGAACTGATTTTATGGATTCAATTCAACAGACAATTATTATGCATCTACTATATACAAAGCATCTTCTGGGCCAGTGGTAAATAATGAAGAGGGTTCTACTTAACATTGTCTCAAGAACTTATTGACAATTTAAAAACTAAATTAACCATTTGTTTGAATTGTTAAGTATTATTTTTTTTATAAGTTACAGTTTCTTCTTCTGTAAGATCATAAGGCCTGGAATAAGGGAACCATAGTTATATATATATATATATATTAGTAACCTCTATTGTTGCAATAGTGTTAACTATGTGGCTCAATGGATAGAGCCCTGCCCTTGGAGTCAGGAGTCAAATTTAGCCTAAAACACTTGACACTTACTAACTGTGTGACCCTGAGCAAGTCACTTAAACCTGATTGCTTCCACATTCGTTCTGATTCAAATATGGTCACTAGATCCAGATGACTCTGGAGGAGAAAGTGAATATAGTGGCTTAATACAGCACCCCTTCACTCCAACCTAATTCATATGCTTGTCATGGCATCATCTCCTTGATGTCATGGTATTCTTCCAGAATGAAGGACAAAACAAATTATCATCAGTGTCAAACTCAAATAGAAATAGACTCACTACATATATAAGGATCCTGAAAGCCAAATATTGACTTAGAAAAGTTTATTTTAGCATTATTTGTGTTCATTTAAAACATCTCCCAATTATATTTTAATATAGTTTAGGTAGTACTACATAATCATTGATGTGTAAGACACCTCAGTTCTATAGTGATAAACATGTTTCTTTTCACAAAGCAGGCCTTCAGTAAGTATTTTTTTTTTTTTTTACATTTTTTGCAAGGCAAGTGGGGTTAAGTGGCTTGCCCAAGGCCACACAGTTAGGGAATTATTAAGTGTCTGAGGCCAGATTTTAGCTCAGATACTCCTGACTCCAGGCCTGGTGCTCTATCCACTGTGCAACCTAGTCGCCCAATAATGGCACCCTAAAGGCCTCCTTCTTCTATTGTTTATTCATTCAGTCATGTCACTTACCCAACTCCTTGGACCATACTGACATTTTTTTTGACAAAGATTCTGGAGTCATTTCCTCCTCCAGTAGATTGGGGCCATCTCTAGTCATCCAGAGTCATGGCATGACCTTCCTGGTATCTGGTCTTCTTTCAGAATGAAGGACCAACAACTCCAATGGATTAAGGAAAACAAATTTTAAGTGACTTGCCTAGGGTTACATAGATATTAAATATCTGAGCTAAATTTGAGCTCAGATCTTCCTGATACCATATTCCAGTGTTCTATCCACTGAATCACCTTGCTGCTACATTTTCTACACCTAAACAGCTGGTTTGATTATTTTTTCATCTCTGATTTTTTTGTAGAAATAGTTTTGAAGATAATAGTCAAAGGAGGTACCAAAACAATTCTTTCTTTGTCCTGAAGGAAATTCTCAGGTAGAATTTTCTTCATGTTTTGTTTTCATCTGTATTAGAATTTATGAGCACTGAAAAATGTCAGAGTGAATTAGAATATCAAAATAAATGAGGATTTGGATAAATCATTCAACTCCTCTGAATTTGTTTCCTTAAAGGGAAACAGCATGGAACCTAAATCCTAATGAATTTTTCACAGAATATTTTTTTAATAATTGAAAGAAATGTAAAATTTCAGCAGAACTTTACTGAAAATAAAGATTATTTTTTTCATCCTAGGTTTATGAATGCCACATGAAGAACTGTTTGTTTATTACTCTTACAATCTATGACTCTGAAGCTAGTGTTTGATTTAACAACAACACGTAATATTCAGAGCACTGGACTTAGGGTCAGAAAGACCTGGGTCCAAATCTGATACTTCTTAGCTTTATGGCCATGAGGAAGTCACTTAACCTCTCAAGCTTTCCTAAACTATAAATGAGGAGACTTTAATAGATAACCTTTGAAGTTCCTTCCAACTCTAAATAAATAATTCTATAAATACTGCTAAAAGAAAAAAATATAAGCCCAGTTAAAAGAATGAGCTAAGAAACAGAATCCTACTTGTATAATGTGTAGTCTATGGTCTAATTTAAACATCATTCTCCACTAAATCCTTTATAAAATTCATGATGTTGAACCCAATATATCAGCTATTGGGTAAAGAACTCAGTATTTGATAAATATTGTTAGGTAAAATAGAATGTAGTCTGGCAGATTCCAGGCATAGACCTACATCTCAAACTATATTCCAAGTTAGCTCAAAACAGGTGAATGATTTAAAAAAGGGATATCGTAAGCAAATTGGTGAAGGACAGAAGAAAGTAGGGGAAAAGGAAGAGAATAATAGCACTTTTATTTGTCAGACACTGTGCCAAATGCTCTACAAATATTTCATTTGATTCTTACAACAAACCTGTAAGAGGTGCTATTATCCTCATTTTATAATTGGAAAAAAACTGAGACAGGCGAAGGTCTCAGAGGTCTTAGAGGGCCAGAGCAAATAAATATCAGAAACACAATCTGAGCTCATGTCTTTCTCACCCCAGGTTAGTACCCTTTCCCTTTTATTTCCTAAATGCATGTCAGATCAATGGCTAGAGGGAGAATTCAAGACCAAAAAAGAGATAAAGAGGTTTATGAGAGGCAAAAGAGCTTAATTACGATTATATGAAAACTTTTTTTTTCCCACAAACTAAACTAATTTATCCAAAATTGGAAGAAAAATTAAGAAACTGCAAAAAAATATTTACAGCCAGTTTCTCTAATAAAAGTTCCTTTTTTAGAACAGATAAGGAACAGATCCAAATTTATAAGAATAAGAATCATCCTTCAGTTGATAAATAGTTATAGGATATTATTAACCATAAATCAAAACTAAAATAAAATTTGTTATGGTAGCTATTTTCTGGTGGCAAAGAAATGGAAATTGAAGGAATCAATCGAGGAATGGCTGAACAAGTTGTATTAAATGAATGTGATGTAATGATACTGTTCCATAAGAAATCATGAGCAGACAGATTTCAGAAAATCATGGAAAGTCTTATATGAACTGATGCTGAGTTAAGTGGACAGAACCAATAGAACATTGTGCACATTAACAGCCACCTTTTGTGTGATGACCAACTGCGATAGACTTAGCTCTTCTCAGCATTAAACTAGTCAAAAACAACTCTAAAATATTTGTGATGGAAAATGTCATCCACATGCAGAGAAAGAACTATGGAGTCTGAATGCAGTTGAAATTATACTACTTCACCTTTTTCCCTTTTTTTTCTTTCTTATGGGTTTTCCCTTTTGTTTTTATACTTCTTTCATAACATGACTAATATGGAAATTTATTAAATGCTATACATGAATAACCTATATCAGATCACTTGTTTTCTTGGGGGGGAAGGAAGGAAGAAAAAAATTTGGAACTCAAAATCTTACAAAATTAATGTTGCAAACGATCTTTAAGTGCAATTGAAAAAATACTATTAACAGCAAAAATAAAATAAGATTCATAACATCTACTGCAGTTAATTATCAGACTCTGTTGTTTCCAATACAGCTTTTCAGAATACCAACTCCAAGCTTTTAGTAATCTGAAATGGACTGTGGAGGGTCATATGCCTGTCATGAAATGAACATGTACTATTTAGTTGAAAAGTGAATTACATGATGGTCACAATCTGTTCCAATCTGTTCCAATAATTTATTCCCCTGAAAGCTATCACTAGCCTGTGAAGTGAAATTCTTATTAAGGACAGCATTCCACCTTTGGGAATACTTGTGGTGACAGCTAAGTTAATGTGAGTTAAAAACTGATCTCTCTGAGTCTGGTAGCTATATGGTATCAAATGTTACATTTTCTTTTTCATGAAAAGCTCTCTTTCAAATATATTCAAGTTCTCTCAAAGTAACTGCACATATTTATTAATGAAATTTGGCTTAATGTGCTCTGGAGCCCCTTTATGCAATAGAAAAATCAGGAATTCTGAATAAACTCCAACTTGTTTGAAATGATGCTGATTTTGGAACAAAGCTTTATTATTTGGAAAAAGCTATTATTAGTGGATAAAATTTGATGAACCTTTGATGGGAAATTTGTGACTAATTTTTTTTTCATCCCTAGGTTGAAAAATAAGCTCCCCTCCAAACCCTGGCAAATGTGTATGTTTGCCATATGGCAGGAAAATGACAATACTAAGGTACTTTAGATCTAAGGACATGTGCCAGTTTGCAGATGGAAAATAATTTGTTTGCTTCAGGCTATAGGATTAGAATGTTTCCAATTGATATGTGTAAATGACAATCACTAGGTTTGGATTTCTCAATTTCCTTTCATTTACAACTTGAGGAACTTAGAACAAAATGGCCTTCTATATTCTATATGACAGAAAAAGTGACTTTTTTTTTTGTAATTAACACCAATATCACAAAGACAGAACAACCACACAAAGAAAGCATCTGCTCCAGGAAAATGAGAGAAAACAGGTTATGCAAAATTCTATGTTCAGAGCAGAGAGGTTCAATTTATACAATAGCAACAATATTGAAAAGATATAACAGCAATATTTAAGATTTCTGATCAATGCAATGACTATGTTTTCAGAGTACTAATGGTGATCGCTGCTATTCCCCTGATCAACAGGGGAGAGATTCAAGTTGCAGATGAAACATAAATTTAGGGGCATAGCCCATTTGAAGATCTGTTGTGCATATTTGTCAAAAATTTTTTTCTTTTTTTCTTTTAAATTGGGTGGTAAGAAGGAGAATATAGGAATCATTACTAATTGGAAAATAAAATAAAATAAAAAAGTGTAAGAAAAATCCTGCAGGGTATAAGATAAAGCTGTTCAAGGGTTTGTTCCCTTGTTCTCCTGTCTTCATTTTTTGTGGGATTCCAGTGTTGATATGCATAATCATTTGGTAATTTCTCATCATCCTTTCAGTTTTATGGGCACGTAATCTCTTTGAGGACAAGATCCATTTCATTTTGTCATTGTATTAATAGCATATATCATGGTGCATAATGATTGTGTATCATTTTATTCAATTGTAAATTGATGAAACTAGATTCTTTAAAGTCCCTTCAAGCTCTAAATCTATTTCACTTGGTAGTAAGTAGAAGCCTGAGTTTGACCATTGTTTTGTTGATGCAATTATTTAAATGATTTGCTTGTAACCTAAGGGTTCTTAGGACATCATAATAATGATTGATTTTTATAGTCAATGAGTTTTTGTTTGCTCTTTTCAATTGGTAGGGGTGAGGAGGAGGGCCCAGGTAGGGAAAGAATATAAATGTATGCAAAAATAAATCTATTTTTAAAAAATGAGAAAAATGAGAAAAAATGTTTTTTTCTATTATTTTATATAAACAAACACCATGGAAAACATTCTACAAAAAATATAGCAAGAAGCAAAACCCTATTAAGACCAGAACCTGAAACACATGATCTCTTATAATCTTAAAGCAATGAGTGTCATTCAGTCATTACAAATACTAGAGACATGCTTTCTACAGTTATCTGTGTTTATATTTCTCCCCAAACTAATGAAATACCTGACTACCTTAGTAGTCATTCCAGAGCCTGATATCAGAGCAAACATGTTTTTGTCCTCTGTTGATAGAATATTGAAATATTAACCAAGCTGAGATCGGGAGATCATTGCCCTAAACCGAAGGTTATTTTTTTATGGATTCTATGGAAGAAGCATATTAGATTTGCTAAGTGAAATAGTTAACAGTTAATGTTTACAGTTCATCTGTTTTCTGAGAGATAGACTGATAGACATAAACAAAAATAGGCAATTTTCACTCATCGTACTTAAACAACTATTACAATATGACTTTTTAAATAGCTGCAAAGGAAAATCTAGGCAGCTAGATGGCATAGTATATGGAGTACTAGGTCTAGTGTTAGGAAACCTCATCTTTCTGAGTTCAAATCTAGCCTCAAACACTTACTAGCTGGGTAACCCTGGGCAAGACCCTTAATACTATTTGATTCAGGTTCCTCATCTAGGAAAAAAAATGACAACTTACTTCATTATCTTTGTCAAGAAAACCACAAAGGGGTCAAAAAGAATCAAATACAAAAGAAACAATCAAATCAAATAAAATTAAGTATTGACCAAATATTTTTTGAGTTGTAAAATTTTGTCTTTAAATGAAACTCCTCAAACAAATAACAAACAACCCTCTTTTCTATAGAGTTAATATTTTATATAGAAATCATATAATCTGGGACCACACTTACCATTTATGTTCCTTTCTAGAGGTTGTTCCTCCCCTTCCTCTACTCAATCACGTCTGGATTGTTCTCTTGTCTTATCTTCACTTTTGAGAATCTCTTGCTTTCCTAAATGCTTACCTCAAATAGTACCTTCTCCATTGTCTTTCCTGAAGTACCATCCCTAACTATTAATGCTTTCTCCTCCAACTACCTTGTATCTATTTTTGGTTATAATTATTGTTTGTGTGTGTGTGTGTGTGTGTGTGTGTGTGTGTGTGTGTATGAGGAGAGAGACAGAGGGGGAAAGAGAGAGAGAGATTCTGTTATAAAGTGCTTTGAGAACAGGGACTGTTAGAGTCAATGGTATAGGATGTAGGGGTATCATTGTGCTTTCAGGATTTAACATGCTATCTTTCATATAAAAAGTACTTTTTTAGTAGGTTTTTACTTGAACTGAAAGAACACCAGATCATCCTTAAGGTCCCTTGAAGCTGTCATTTTAAGAGCCTGTGATCCAACAGGACTATGCCATTTGAATGGCATAGGGATTGCTTTTGATTGGACAGAAATGGCCCTGAAAATCGGGACTTCACATCTTTGGTTTCTGTCATCTTGGATTAGGCCCCAGGTCTCCAGCACTGAGTATGCAGCAAGATACAACTTGGAATTTCTGTTCAGGAATCAGATTTCTTTCTGTTTTCTTCAAGATTCAAGCCATCTTGAATATGACAGAAAATACAAATCTTCAATGCCCTACTATAAACAATCATTCTGAGACCTAAAGGATAAATTTAGTAATTTTAATATAAATGTAACCTCATTTTTTTAAACAAAAAGCTATACTTGACTATATACCTGAAATCATTCACACACTCTCAACCTCCATTCCCATTTTCAATATAAACTTTCACAATGACATTGTCAGCAAACTCTCAGAGAACAAAACAAAACACTATTTGAGGAGTTTCATTAAACTAAGACCACAAACAAACTTATAAGGCTGGTAATACTTCATTTAGAGACTCTCTATTTCAATAATTTACATTTTGAATAATTGACCTCCCTTTCTCAATCTTAAAGATTATAATAAAAGAGGAAAAATTTTCCTGTAGGGAAATCTCTTCATCTTTATAAGCTCCTGGAATCCCAAAACTTGTTTTCTCCCTCATTTTTATTTTTTACCAAGAAATGACACTGGTTATCTATGATTGGGAGTGTGCTTTGAGTAATCCTGAAAAGCAATAAAACTAGTCTTTATCCTGAAAATTTGAAATTGTTAATCTTCTGAGAAATCTTCTTTAGTATGCTACTAAATGTTTCTTATTTTCCTTTTTTTCTACCTTTTGACCTCCAGTCTTTTAGACTTCATGGTGGCTAAGATTCTCCTGAAGATCTCCTGAAACTCAAACTGAGAAACTTACAACACTATTTTATATGGAATTTTAGGGGTAGAAAAAGACTTGATACTTGATTTTGTATCATATTTGCAAGATTATTCTGAGAAAGATAGCTTTAGTTTAAATGATCTATAACAGTGTTTATGTCATCTTCCATGTGGATCCATTTTGTTGGCTGGTTTGTCATTTAGTAATGCCAAAATTCCTTCTATGTGCCATGAAAATCTGGTGTCTTTGATTTAAAGGAGAAATAAAAATCAAATCATTTTTTTTCTCGACCAATAGATATTGACTCTCCATTCTCCCCTCACCCCCCATTACTTTTTTTTAATTTTTTTGCAAGGTAAATGGGGTTAAGTGGCTTGCCCAAGGCCACACAGCTAGGTAATTATAAGTGTCTGAGAACTCAGGTACTCCTGACTCCAGAGCTGCACCACCTAGCCACCCCCACCCCAATTACTCTTAATGCAGTATAGATGATAGATGAATCATGTGTTTTTTTCTTTGTCTGGCAACTAATAGGATATGTTAGTACTTAGAATTTATTTTCATGACTAACCATGGATTAGATCTATTTTGCAGTAAAAGAGTATATAAGCTGTTTGCAAGTAAGATTAAAAGATGACTTTGTATTAACATATCCTAGTCAATGAGTTACTTATTAAATGCTTGCTGAATTGAATTATACCTTATCATCCTTAAGGTATGTGTATAAATGCATGTGTGTGTGTGTGTGTGTGTGTGTGTGTGTGTGTGTGTGTATTATATATATATATATATACCCATGCACAAACATAATACCTGCATACATGTTTGGTTTTGTGAAAATGGGACCAAGGTGGGTTC